>NW_005871225.1:2028453-2044376 GCF_000147115.1 Myotis lucifugus | reverse complement strand
CTGGTTTTCCACTAATGTCCCTGTTCTGTTCCAGGATCCCATGCAGGATAGCACACTATATTTGAGGAATCCTGTCCCCTTATGTACCTTTTGGCTGGGATAATTTTTCAGTGTTTCTTATTTTTATGACCTTGACAGTTTTGAGGAGTACTGGTCAGTTTTGCAAACTATCTTTCAATTTGGTTTCACCTGCTGTTTTTCTCCTAATTACATTGGAAGGTTAAAGGATTTTAAGAATGGGAATGATAGATCAACCAAAGGACTTGTATGCATGCATATAAGCACAACCAATGGACACAAGACACTGGTGGGGTGGGATGAGGGCATGCGACAGGGGGTAGGGGAGGCTGAGGGAAGGTCAATGGGGGGAAAAGGAGATATATGTACTACTATGTGTACTGCTTTAAACAATAAAATAAAAATTAAAAAAAAGAATGGGAATGATGCTGATTGAGTTTTAACTTAGAAAGATGACTGTTATTGAGAGAAGACTAGAATGTTGTCTACTAATTTAGCGATGATAATTCCTGCAATATGAGACTAGAGGTGATTTCTAAACTTTCATCTTTGTAATTCTTTTATCTTGTTTCAGTACTTTATATGGAATGCAGGCCCTTTTATTTTTTAAAAACAAAAGAGTGATTTTTCTGTCAGAACTAAAACTGGCACTAAGTAAGTAATATGTCAACAGTGATTAATTCTGAGTGATTAGAATATGAATTATTCTCTTCTCTTGGATTTTTCTCAATCTTAAAAAATTCCAAAAGAAAAATAAAAAAAGAAGGGGAAATGCTGCTAGAAAATGAGAAGGAAAATAAGAAGAAGGGAAACAGGGGCAACAGACAGGGAACTATTGCAGTAAATATTTGATGTAAGAGAGATGCTGGAGGCCTGAACTCAGTGATGAAGGAATGAGAGAGATACTCAGTAAATGGAGGCCACAGGCCATGGTGACTGATTGGATGGAGGGCTCAGGAAGAAGGAAGAGTCTCTGGTTTCTGGCTTAGCAACTTCTGGTAATGTCATTCATACAACCGGTTTGAATGGTACAGCAGGTTTGAGGAGGAAGGAATTAAGTTAGTTGTAGATGCACAGGCAGTGGGATATTGCACCTGACACTATTTCCATTTATTTATTTCTAGCTTATGTTTTTAGATGCTATTCTTCTTTTTTTTTTAAATATAATTCTCTGGCATGTTATTCAGCATCTTTTAATAAAATTCTTATTTATGAATAAGAATACAGGTATTCTAAAATAATAATTGTTCAGCTTTTTCACAATGGGTTTGCTGCCAGAACACAGGTGTTGTGAAAACTACCAAACCCAAAATGAGAAAGGAAGACCCATAACAACATCGTCATCATTGGACACATAGATTCTAGCAAATCTACCACTACTGGCCAACTGGTCTACAAATATGGTGGGATCAACAAAAGAACCATGGAGAAATTTGAGAAGGAGGCTGCTGAGATGGGGAAGGCTCCTTCAAGTATGCCTGAATCTTGGATAAACTGAAAGCTGAATATGAGTGTGGTATCACCATTGATATCTCCCTGTGGAAATTCGAGACCAGCAGTATTATGTAACCATCATTGATGCCCCAGGACACACAGACTCCATCAAAAACACGAGTCCAGGCACATCTCAGGCTGACTGTGCTGTCCTGATTTTTGCTGCTGGTGTTGGTGAATTTGAAGCAGATATCTCCAAGAATGGACAGACCGTGAGCATGCCCTTCTGGCCTACACATTGAGTGTGAAACAGCTGATTGTTGGTGTTAACAAAATGGATTCCACTGAGCCACCCTATGGCCAAAAGATATAAGGAAATTGTTAAAGAAGTCAGCACCTACATTAAGAAAATTGGCTGCAACCCTGACACAGCAGCATTTATGCCAATTTCTGGTTGGCATGGTATCAACATGCTGGAGCCAAGTGCTAATATGCCTTGGTTCAAGGGATGGAAGGTCACCCGTAAAGATGGCAATGCCAGTGGAACCACGCTGCTTGAAGCTCTAGATTTTAGCCTGCCACCACCTCGTCCAACTGACAAGCCCCTGTGTCTGCTCCTCCAGGATGTCTACAAAATTGGTGATATTAGTTCTGTCCCTGTGGGCCGAGTGGAGACTGATGCTTTCAAACCCGGCACGGGGGTCACCTTTGCTCCAGTCAATGTTACAACTGAAGTAAAGTCTGTCGAAATGCACCATGAAGCTTTGAGTGAAGCTCTTCCTGAGGACAATGCGAGCTTCAATATCAAGAACATGTCTGTCAAAGATGTTCGCCGTGGCCATGTGGCTGGTGACAGCAAAAATGACCCACCAATGGAAACAGCTGGCTTCCAGCTCAGGTGTTTTCTGACCCATCCAGACCAAATCAGTGCTGGCTAAGCACCTGTGCTGGTTGTCACTCAGCTCACCTCGCTTACAAACTTGCTGAGCCGAAAGAGAAGATGGATCGTCATTCTGGGAAAAAGCTAGAAGATGGCCCCAAGTTTTTGGAATCTGGTGATGCCGCCATCGTTGACATGATTCCTGGCAAGCCCACGTGTGTTGAGAGCTTCTCTGACTACCCCCCTTTGGGCCATGTTGCTGTTCATGACAGGAGACAGACAGCTGCTGTGGGTGTCATCCAAGCAGTGGACAAGAAGGCAGCTGGAGCTGGCAAAGTCACCAGGTCTGTCCAGAAAGCTCAGAAGGCTAAACGGATATTTTCCCCAATACCTGCCACCCCAGTCTTAATCAGTGGTGGAAGAACAGTCTCAGAACTCTTTGTCTCAATTGGCCACCGAAGTTTAATAGTAAAAGACTGATTAATGATTATAAAACATTGTAAAACCTTCAGAGGGAAAGAATATTTTGTGAACCATTGGTTTTTTCTCTGTGTGAGGCAGTTTTTAAGTTATTTGTTTTTAAAATCAGTACTTTTCAATGGAGACAACTTGACCAAAAATCTGTCACAGAATTTTGAGACTCATTAAAACAAAGTTTAATGGGGGCAGGGGGGAGTAATTGTTCAGATTGTCCCCCTCTCTTTCTAGATTCATGACCATGACACATTAGTTAAAACTCAGAACCAACATCAGTACATTACTACTTACTAAACTTCAAATTTTATTTAGATTTGACTATTTCTTTTTACTAATATCATTTTCCTGCATTTTTTTCTGTTCCAGGATCCTGTCGGTTTCTCTATTTCTCATGAGAAAAGCAGAATGCAAAGATCTCACTCTACCTTTGCACTTCCCAGAAATATGAACTTAGGTCTAAATTAAACACTCTGAAGATGTTTCTTCATTCATAAAATCAGAATGATAATATCAGCTCTGCCTTATTCAGAATGTGTTTGTGTGAATCATAAATATAGACATGGGTACCGCCTTAGTCCATTCAGGCTGCTATCACAAAATGCCACAGACTGGGTGGCTTATAAACAACAGAAATTTATTTCTCAGAGTTTGGGAGGCTGGAAGTCCAAGATCAGGGTGTCAGCATGGTCGGGGGAGGCCCCTCTTCTAGGTCACAGACTTCTTGTTGTATCCTCACATAGAGGAAAGGGGCAAAGGTGCTCTGTGTGGCCTCTTTTATAAGGGCACTAATACCATTCATGAGGGCTCCATCCTCACAACCTCCAAAGGCCCTACCTCCTCATACCATCATTTTAGGGGTTAAGTTTCAATATGGTCATGTGCCAAATAATGACTTTTCGGTCAAAAAAGACTGTTTATTATGGCGGTCCCAAAAATTATAATGGAGTTGAATTTCCTGTAAGAAATGGAGAGTATGTTGTTCATGAAGAATTTTTTTTCTCTGATGGGAGCAGTATCTATGAGGCTTGGCCATAGATTCCCTCTCACTCACAACATCTCAATTTTGAGTGCACATATTACTTCCCAGTCAGCCTCTGACCTGTTCCAGCACAGAGGAGCCTGTCTCCCCAGCATTACATATTCAGAGGGCACTACTGCCATCCCAGATCTAGCTTGATGGTCTTCAGAGTGCATCGCTGTAAATTCTTGTTGAGGACCTAAGATCCTGTCCAAGAATACAGGTCCAAAGAAGCAGTGTTAACAAGCCTTAAATGACACTGCCACCTTAGTAAAAGCTTTCTGGGGCAGCGTGGAGCCAGCCTGTCCCTGTACTTTGGAAATATTTTCAGGTTGTAAAGATATAAAGCACAGATAAGTTTTATTTCTTCCACCAGCTCAATGCCAGAGAGAGCCCTTTGTGTCAGATAGGGACAGTGGAACCAAACACAGACTTCCAAATCAAAAACTGAGAATCTTCAGTTCCACGCCCTCTCCATGTTAAACATCCTCTTTTTTAATGAATTGCCACAAAGTTTATTAATCTAATCACTGCTCCAACATGCAATAGGCAAAAATCACACTGCCATGAAAATCCCCTATGTTGTCATAGCTGGGTGGCTCAGTTAGTTGGAGCATCATCCAGTGCATGAAAAGATTGCAGGTTCAATTCCTGGACAGGGCACCTACCTAGGTTGCAGACTCCATCCCCAGTCAGGATGTGTAAAGGAGGCAACCCGTCAATTTTTCTCTCACATCAATGTTTCTCTCTCTCTCTCTCTCTCTCCCCCCCCCCCAATAAAAACATATCCTCAGGTGAGGATTATTTAAAATTCCTTCATCTCTCCATCTTGATTTCTTATTCTTCCTATCCTCAGGCCACTTTTCACTCCCTCCTGACAGTCTCTAGTATGGTGATCTACACCTGGGTAAGCCAGTTTCTTCTAGATATTTCCAGTCAATCCAGTCCATAGCCCTGTCCATGGAGCAGCATCGAAAGCTCAGTGTTCTATTTCTGACCCTGTCAGAAGGTAGCAGGAGATGGCAGGTGGGACAGTATTTATAAAGTCTACAGTACTGTACAGGCCTTCACATTCACTCACTGCTCACTCACTGACTCACTTCCAGTCCTGCAAATTTCACTCATGGTAAGTGCCCTGTACAGGTGTACCATTTTTTTATCTTTTATACCATATTTTTACAGTATCTTTTCTATGTTTGGATATGTTCAGATAACAAATATTTACCATTGTGTTACAATTGCCTACAGTGTTCAGTACAGTCATATGCTGTACACGTTTGTAGTTAAGAAGCAATAGGCTATACCATCTACGTTTGTGTAAGCGCTACCTGTGATGTTCACACAATGACAAAATGGAATTTCTGAGAACGTATCCCCACTGTTAAGTGATGCATGATTGTATGTGAATTTGGGCGGACACATTCAGAGCATAGCAGATTCCCTGATGCACATTAAATGTCTAAAGCTGCACAGGCATAGGCATACTATTTTGTGAGTTAATGCTGACTATAATTTACTGCTAATAGGAATAGAACTAAGATGTGGGTAACTGACAAGATCAGATCAACAAAACATGTATGTACTGTTGGCTTAGAAATGTATTTCTGAAGCGTGTTGATATTTTAATATGGATGTTTCTAATATTCTGGCAATTTTGTTCAAACAAAATACTGATGCCAAACTGAAGATCCAATCCAAAGGGTGCTAAAATGTCTACTCTCCTCTCTGAGCCCGGTCAGTTCCTCTCTGCAAACCAGTTCATCCTGGGGATGAAGAGCCCGATCTTTACTGTCACTCACCACCAAGCAAACCTACCTTTTCTCCAGTGCTCCCTCAGATGGCTTCAATATGTGGGCTTCGTAAAAACCACTTAGTGAGATGCAAAGTAATAAAGGAGCAGCGTGAAAGGTTTACAAAACTTTTATCTACTTAAACACACCCCTGAAAAACAAATCAAGCAAAGTTTTACACCAGCTGTTAACAGATGTGACAGCAAGATGTGCTTACAGCAGTGACGTGGGATATCCATCAGAAGAAAGCCATTTACTATCTGCAGTTAACTACTCTATCAGCCTCCTTGCCAGCTGCCCTCTCTCAGCCTTGGACAGTTGCTCTTAGATGCCTCTATGGCAAATGAAACAACAATATCTAATATTTCAAGCTAAACTAATAGCCTGTCTCTAGCGAGGGTATAAAATTCATGCCACTCGGTTTATGTTCTGAGTCCATTTGAGGATTCTTTTGTTCTATTTCTTTACTTTGCCTTTGCTTCATTTTTCTTTGCTTCATTTTTCTTCTTTTTTAAATTTTTATCTTTTTCTTTTGAGAGAAAGAGAGAGAGAGAGAGAGAGAGAGATTTGTTTTTCCACTTACTTATGCATTCATTGGTTGATTCTTCTCTGTGCCCTGACAGGGGATCAAAACTGCAACCTTGGTTAACCAACTAAGGACCCAGCCAGGGCTGTCTCATTTTTCTTATACCTAATTTTTACTTATTTCGATCTTGTAATATATGTGCCTTCATAAAGTACCTTCGTAAACTACTTTTTTATGATATGCATCTTTGCAAACTATCTTCATAATTCCTTTTAGGAACAAGATAAATAAATAAATAAATAAATAAATAAATAAATAAACAAACAAACAAACAACTTGCTTCTCCGTTCTCTTTTCAAGATTCAGCATTCATCTTCCCCAACACATGAGCGCCACATAGATTTTTCAGCTTCCTCTCTGCCTACCCTACCCCTCCAAATATTGTATATGCAATTCCCTATCTTAGTACTATCTCCCTTTCACTGTCGCAAATGTTATCTTGTTTAATCATCCTCCTCCCAACCCCTGCTCAGAAAAGTTAAATTATTTGTCTAAGTACATTCAGAGTCTGTATTTGAACTCTAGTCTAATTGATTCAAAATCTTATGGTCTTGCCACCATTCCACCCAACTCTCTGATGTCTGTAGGTTTGGCATTTAACAGGATTAAAACACCACTGAGCCTTCACCACCATATTTCCATTGCCACATTAGCTGGTATAAGCTTGGGCAACACCTCTTCAGCATGGCTCCTTGTCTCCATAAATCTTCTGACTCCAATTTTAAACTTTGTCCCATTATAGGCAGAATAAACATTTTGCCAAAATAAAATTTATCCTTGACATTCTGTGGAATATTCCATTCCCATTATCAGGATATTTTCTAACTTACCACTATCAGTTTAAACATAAAGAATGATTATCAAATTTTTTTACTCTAAACCTCAACTCTCAATTCTTTCCTGAGTTTTCAGATCTCTGTCACATATCCTCTAATTACTAGTTTCATTCTTATTCTAAACTCCAGATCCTACTCCCTAAAATTGATCTCCCTTCAACTATTCTATGTCTATCAGTGGAGTAATATCTCCCTCAACTCCCCAGGGATAAACATCTTAGAGTCTTAGTTTATGTAGAGAAAATGGAATTATAACGTTTAACAGTGACTCCTGCTTCAGAACATGTTTTCTCCGGGCTGGAGCAGCTTAGTTGGTTGAAGCGTGGTCCATGCACCAAAGGGATGCCGTTTAGATTCCCTGTCAGGGCAGGTACCTGGGTTGTGGGTTCAATCCCTGGTCAGGGCACATGAGGAAGGCAACTGGTTAACATCTCTCTCTAAGCATGTCCTCAGGTAAAGATTTTAAAAACTTTTTTTAAACAAACATGTTTTAGACTAGTCACTTCAGCCACCTTCCTCCACATTAGTAAAAAGTTGACAATATTCATAACTTTATGAATATTATCATAAAAAAGAATGGAGTACTGATACATACAACAAGGTGGGATGCACCTTGAAAACATTATGCTAAATGAAAGAAGCCAGACACAAAATGTCACAAATTATATGATCTCATTTTATAACATTTCTAGAATCAATAAATCCACAGACTGGTGGTTGTCAGAGGCAGGAAAAAAGGGGGAGGAACTGCTTTTAATAGGTAAGGAGTTTTATTTTGGAATGATGGGAATGTTTTAGAACCAACCAGATAGAGGTGATAGTTGTACAACATTGTGCATGTACTAAAAGCCACTGAATTGTTCACTTTAAAATGGTTAATTTTATGCTATGTGAATTTCACCTCAATAAATTACTTTTTTAAAAAACAGACTTCTAACAAATCTATCAGCTTTCAATATCTCTCTATTGCATTCCAATCTATCCCTTGCTGGCAGATTTATCTTCCTGGTATAACACTTTCACTAGGAATCCACTATGGTTTCCCTTTTTTTATCAAGGTTAAACTAATCTGCCTTCAATGATCAGGGTCCTCAAACTTATTTTCCATAAATACTACTACACATTAATGCTTGTCTCCTCAACAAATTTCAGATATGGCCCCTCAGGCTCATTTCTCAGGCCAGGAGTCTTAATGTCCACCTAAAATTATCTAATGACCATCTTTAAGCTTCCTTCATCTTGTTCTAGCTTCTCTATGCATCACTAATATCTCTCTTCTTTGAACTCTTTACCCATTTCAGACAGTTCTAAAGAATATAGTACTTTCATTTGATATGTAAAGTTCAAATTACCTAACCAGTTCATAAGTTCCTTTCAGGCAAAATATCATGTCAGAGACATCATTGATTCTCACACTGTCTACTTCACTTTTGGGAATATAAGAATAACTTAATAAATGCTTCATTGATTACTCATTAACTACTACTCGGGAAATTCAATCATCTGTTTCTCCCACTCCTGCTAAGCTATAGTATACCCTTTGTTTGGGAAAATCCCCAACCTACTCTGTGAAGACTCTTTCACTTCCTTCATTTAGCAAATAATAGTTTCTCTAATTTAGGGGAAATTGACTATATGCCATCGAACAAAGAATCGCCATTAATACACACAGTCCCAGGAGTTATGGGGTACAATAACCATGGCAATTTACATTAGACATCTTTTCTTCATAGGGAATTCCTGAAGCCACTTTTTAAATATTTTTCTGTAGAAAGAACAGCTAGTCATAAGTGGAAAGACAGACATCTACGGAACCAATGCTTAGGAAACACACTTCAATATATGCCCCTCAATTTGTTAAAAAAAAACAAACAAAACAAAAAATAAATCATTTTTGAAAACACTAAATCGTTTGTCCAACCGACTAGTCTTTTATAGCCCTGTTCACTCTCCTTTGTCCCATATATTTATCATGTGGCATAATGGGAAAAGCATTACTATGCTAAAACATTTTTAAGAGGTTATGGTTGGGTAAAAAGGGGGACATATGGAAATCAGTTAAAACACAAGTTCAAATCATGAAGCTGGAGTAAGGAAAGTAATTTTGCCTCTAAACTAGGGACATCTCAGTGATTAATTTTTAATAAGCCCAATGAGAATAAAGACAAGGATAAAAGGTCTTCCAGTTTAAAGTAGCTTTCTTTTCTGAGAAGCAAGAGTGCTATGCTATATAACAAAGCTGTAGAGGTGAAGTGGGAGTGGGAGCAAATTATAAACATATCAACACCCAATAGACATAGCTCCAAACACAGAGGAAATCTGATAAGACAAATCAGCATAATAAAGAGATCCCAATTATTTCTAATAACAGAGATTTGCAGTTTTCATGATATCACAATGACATCATTGTGCTTACATAATACATGCTGGTAAAGTCCATAAACTATGTTGTTTTATACATTTATATGTGTATTTTTTCATGATTAAAGTTCTTTTCTACTGTATTTTTTATGTCATATTTTCATGAGCAATTCCAGCTTGGCTTCAGAAGAACATTTTTTCACCCACATGGGAAACCTTGCCAAACCTCCAAGGTTTTGCAATATTCTTTTGTAGTATTCATTCTATCAGAGAATCAAGAAAATATTAATTTTTTTCTAAAGAGAGAAGCATGCTTCCCTGCCAAACACCCAAGTATGATATAATATTAACACATTCAGTATGTTATCCAAAGACTTCAGTGGAGATACCATGGTAGCTGTTAGCTTCAATGAGAGGTGTATGTGTGGAATTAAGGAGCTGAATGTGGCTCAGAGCCCTTAAGCCTTTTCATGAACAAATACATAATTTAAGATCCTTGCTATCTTTTTTCCTAGCCAGTTCATATGATCAATCACTTCATTTTTCACAACCCCAGGACTCCTAAGATGCAATGCTTCTTAGATATCCTGCAGTGGGACCTTTTATTCAACACAGAATATCTTTACCATGAAAAACCATACAGGTTTGAAAGCAGAGATGACCTGTTCTCAATTCAGGACATTAGCCCCAGGAACTACAAAGTGTCTTTATTTCTTGAGGTTTAAATACATTTAAAAGCCACCATGGCAGCAGTTTGAAGGAGAAGAAAGAGGAGAAAATAAAGAGGACTGTGGGAGAAAGAGAAGAAAAAAATCAGAGAAGAAAGAATTTAGTCTCTAGGACACATGGAGGCTTGAGATAGCACACCCAAGTTATGTTTCTCTCTAAAACTCCTGGGTAGAATTGCATTTATGGAAATCCTGACTCGGATGCACCCTCTTGGAAAGCCAAAGTAACTTAAAATTTAGAATTGTTTAAGTTTTAAATACCAGCAACATCAAACCAACTAGAAACTAGAAAAAAAAAGGAAAAATAAAAATGAGATTCATTGGAGAAAACCACAACCAACACCATCTGCAACGCAACTTAAACTCACCAAGGAAAGGATTATTCTCCCACAGTTTAGACTAACAAAGCCACATTCTAAAAGTTTCCCAGTCCTTTAATTAAAAGAAGCCCACTTGGATGATAGAAGTATGCCTATTCATAATGAGTCATCCCATGGCATATAATTTTAAGCCTGTAACTCATTATCAAGTTAAATCATATAGAATCTGGAATGCAATGATAGATGCTAAGGCTGGCAAAGGAATGAGGCCTCGCACTAGTAACTAGTAACTGTGTGTGGGGGGAGGGGGGAGTGGTGTCCTCACCCCAACCAAGAAATGAATATGCAGTATTGACAAATGAGGCCATATGAAGCATTCATTTTCTGAGGTTCCTTGTTCAGTCAAGACACAGTGGTTATTTGATCAAGCCATAATAGGTATTCCTGTTTTCCAATAAGGAAATCAAGATGAATAATGAAATTTTTCTCAAGACCACACATAGAAACATGCAGTTTCCCTATAAAAACTGAGCTCAGTCTTGGATAGGAAAAAAATCACCCATTCATTGCAACACTTCTAGTGAACACATTCCACCAATTAGAGAATTAAGCAAGTATTGTCCATCCAGCCAGTAAGTAACCTAGGCCTACATGTTCATAGGGAAACCTTTCTCAAAAATGGAAGAGTGGGGAAGTTACTGAGTAGAGCATCAATGCTCCAGACTGGTAGTGCTAGACATGAAACTCCTTGTATAAGAATCAGTGGGGGAAATGGTGATAGAAGGAGACTTGACTTGGGGTGGTGAACACACAATACAATATACAGATGGTTATTACAGAATTGTACACCTGAAACCTATATAATTTTATTAACCAATGTCACCCCAATAAATTCAATGTAAGAATACTTTTTAAAAAAAGGAATCAGTGGGGAAACCTAAAAGCAATACAATGACCTCTCTTCATAACAACCAGTATACTTTGAATTACTGCTTGACTGTCAATCACTTAAGAGTTACACATTGTCCCAGGAAGGGATAGGATAGTGAGCATGACCAAGGGTAGACCAGCATCCTTCTTCATATAAAAATGGAGCCCAACCTGATACTATTTTATTTTATTTTTATTTGTTTGAACATAAGAAATGTGTTTTATTTAATACTTCTCAGTAGTCGATAAATTTATAAAATAACACTCTGGAGAGATGATAAATTCTACTTGGTAGATGAGGGGAAAAAAGATAAATTACTTGTCTTTGGTTATAATGTGAATCAATAGCAAACTCCTTGCCAATAAAATAGTATAAGTAGTTTTCATTCCACTCTTTTCGATGTCAAAATCATGGTCGTAATCTCTTAGCTATTAGGGTCAAACATATTGCTATAATAGTAGTTGCCTATAAAGTCAGTTTCCACAGTTCAGATTTTTATAAAGTACTCCATGGTTATAACATGAAGGTAAATAGAAAGACAATATGTAAAGAATATACTAACCTCCACTTTAGGAGGCAGTTGGATAACCATTAACAAATATCTGTTGATTTGAATTCAAGATGGTGGATTTACACCAGTAAAAGTTGCTAAACAGATGTTCAGATGTGAGCTCAAAACAATAAAAAGAATTAGGGGGAAGATAAAGAGCATTAATGAATACAAGACTTTAACAGATTTCTAAGAGACAGCAGAAGTGGCAATGCTAACCAATAAAACTAATTGGTTTCTTAAAGATGTTTAAGAATATGTTAAAATCATAAAATAAGAACAGGGTACTATGGAAAGTGAGAACTAAAAATATGACAAAGATCTAAGAAGTTAAAATATAATCATTACCCTTATGATTCAGCAATTCCACTCATAGAATATATCTAAAAGAGGTGAAAATATATGTTTGCACCAAAATTTGTACTTGAAAGTTCATAGCAGTAATACTTTTTAAAAATAATGTAAACAAGTCAAATGTCCATCATCTGATGAATGGATAAACAAAATGTGATATGTCCAAGCAGTAGAATATTATTCAGCCAGAAATAGAAAGGAAGCACTGATATATGCTACTATGTGAATCAACCTTGAAAACATTATGCTAGGTGAAAGAAGCCAGATACAAAAAGCCATATAATGTACGATTCCATTTATATGAAATATGTAGAAAGAGACATCCATAGAGACAGAAAGCAGATAAGTGTGTGCCAGGAGCTGAGGAAAGGGGGAAATATGAAGTGACCACTAATGGGTACAGAGTTTCCTTTGAGGATGATGTAAATATTATAAAATTCCATAATTATAATAGTTGCAAAACTCTGTGAAGATACTAAAAGCCATTGAATGGAACACTTTAAATGGGTGAACTTATAGTATGTGAATTATATATCCCAATAAAGATTTAGACAGATCTAAAATCTTCAAGCAAATAATCAAGAGACTATTCCAGAGCTGAAGAATCAAAAACTGCCCTCACCTAAATATGTCATTAGGAAATTTCCAAACCCCAGGGAGAACTGGAAGTTTCTAAAATCTTACAAATTCTCATCTACAAAGGAATGAGTCAGCAGCAGCACTGGACACCAGAAGACAGTTGACCATTGCTTTCACTGCTCAGAGGGAAAATGATTTTTAACACAGAATTCTCTATCCAACCACACTACAAATCAAATATAAATCAATGAGTACTAAGAAAATTTCCCTTTCATGCATCCTTGATTAAGAAGTTTCCTAAGGACACACTCCCCCAAAAAATGTGGATGAAAACCAAGAAGTAAGAAGTTATGAGATTTAGAAAGAAGCAAATTCAACTAAGTAGAACAAAAGAGAGCAGTCCCAAAATGCCAGCTCTGTAATAACCTGTGAGGGAGCCATCCAGATAGCAAGCAAGAGGACAGAAGGCTCCTAGAAGGTATTTGAGAATATTCCCTTTATTCCAGGGACTACATACAATCTTTGAGAAAGAAAAATAACATAAGCATAGGATAAAGGTAGTTAAAGATGGAAGTTTAAAAAATTATCATCTCCCATAATGGGCATTTTCTATAACAGAAAATCAATAGAAAATGTTAAAAATTAAAAAGAAATAAAGAATTACGTTGTTTTTCTTAGTGAAATGTAGGTAACCGTCGGAAGAACTTAATTTTTAAAACTCAAAAACAGTTAAAAATTAAATGTGGCCAATCAGTGTGGCTCAGTGGTTGAGCATCAAACTGTGAACCAGGAGGTCACAGTTCCATTCGAGATTACGCACATGCCGGGTTGTGAGCTCAGTCCCCAGCAGGGGGCATGCAGGAGGCAGCCAATCAATGATTCTCTCTCATCATTGATTTTTTTATCTCTCTCTCCCTCTCCCTTATTCTCTGAAATCAATAAAAATATTTTTTAAAAGAAATTAAATGTGGTTTCCTCTAATAAGCAAGATTAGTGGTAGAAAAAAAGTGGAAAATGGGCTATTATCTTATTATTACCAACCTTTCAATAGAATTTTATTAACTATCATTATGTATTATTTTGTTATAATTTTTTAAACATTGAAAAATAAAATATATTCACTTACTGACCACTTACTGCACGTGAAGTACTATGTTAAGGTACAAAGGGAAATATAAAGATGAATAATTTATAGTTTCCATGGAATAAAACCAAATATACACACCAACTATGGGATTTGATAAATTGAAATAAATATTATGAGATATCACTTCTCTCCCAAAAAAAGGTGCAGTGAGTGATTAATTCTGCCTAAAAATAAAGCAAAGTTGTATAAAAGTGGCAGCATTTGAACTAAACCCTAAGTATTGGTAGGATTTTGATGGATGGAGAAAGGAAAAAGTGTATTCCAGTTTGTCCTAAAATACATTCCACAAAAGGGCAATCATTTTTAGACATTCCTAACCAAAAGCCAATTACACCTTCCAGGAAAGAGCTGTTATTTTTGAAATACTCATCTGAAGAGGAGAAGAAATATTCAGAGTATTTCATGCTAAGCTCAGACTTACCTGCACCAGAAAATATTTTCTGAGCTTATGAGTCACTTTGCTTAAAGAATAAAATCCAGAGAGAAACAAGATTGTTGTGTGTCAGTGACCATGAAGATTAAATTCATTTACCTAGAACAGTTTCTGTTGACTTAAATACGCTTTAAGTTGACTTCTCTAATTCTGTAGGGAAAATAACAGGGCTTGTTTCATGGAAAATGTTCACACTGAATCACAGTCTAAGTGTTTTTTTTTTCTTTTTATTTATTTTTTATTAGTGCATATTTTGGTCATTTTTAACTCCCAATACATGTTTATTGAAGACTTAGATTTATAATAAAATATATTGCTATCTATGCCAACAAAATGATTTAAGTATTTTATTTATCATTGATTTTTTAAAAGAAATTAGGTTTTTTTTCCAAACCAAGTCAATTTGGAGTCAAAATAGGTGATCTTTACTAAAACTTAATGAGATTTGCCATGAAGTCATATGAAACAAAAAAGATCACAAGAGAACTTTTTTATTAAAACAGTTCATTTTTGTTGTCAAATATTTTTAAAGTAATTATTCTTTTTAACACCTGTGTGCTTTTTATTACTTAAATAGACTTTTAAAAAATTGCCATGAAGATGAGAGGGGAACTTTGAATATTTTAAAAGCTTAAAGAACAGATTTAAAGTTAATGATGATTTTTTAAAATAACTATAAAGTTTTTATTAAAATCTCCTGTCTCCTGTTTATTCTTCCACTTTACCTGCTTAATCTCAACTGCTTTCACATATCAACCTCATTTACTCAGGCAGAGATAAGGCTAGTGGGAAAGGAAAAATGTACCTTAATGTTTCAAGTTGACAAATACTTACTGAGTGCCTATTTTGTACAAAGAACTATGCTAGGTACTCTGGAGAAGACAAAAGTAGTGTGATACCTGATCTCTGTCCTCAGTCTTCTATAGAGAGATTAAATGAACATGAAATTGCAAAACAATGCACTATAAGATTAAGTGCCCATGGGAGGGGCACAGACAGCAACTCAGAGTTTCAGAGAAGGAAGCACTTAGAATGAGCTGAAGTGGAGTGAACTGATGGTCTCCAAATATGATGTGGGCTGAGTTTAAAGAGTTGGGTGGCCGGTCAGTGTGGTTCAGTGATTGAGTGTCGACCTATGAACCAGGAGTTTACGGTTGGATTCCCAGTCAGGGCACATGCCCATGTTTTGGGATCAATCCCCAGTGGAGGGCATGCAAGAGGCAACTGATCAATGATTCTCTCTCATCATTAATGTTTCTCTCTCTCTCCCTCTCTCTTTCTCTCCTTCTCTCTCTCTCTTTCTCTCTCTCCCCCCCCCCCCCTTCCTCTCTGAAATCAATAAAAATATTTTTAGCAGTGCCCAAGGACCTCCACATGTTGCCCATGGACCTAAAGCCCAGCAGAGCCACCCTAGGGCTGTGCCCAAACTGGAAAGGGAGATTGCAGTCACGGTATTTTTTTCCCCCTGTATGTTTGGCCTG
>NW_005871225.1:2025541-2027819 GCF_000147115.1 Myotis lucifugus | reverse complement strand
CCCCACCCTGATCGGAGGCGTGGCTGGCCTGCAAACCCAAGGCCCCTTGCCCGGCTGGCGCCGTCCCCCAGTGGGGACCCCCAACCCCAATCTGGGGCCCCCTTCAGGTCAGGCCAGCCAGCCCCCACCCATGCACCAGGCCTCTATCCTATATAATAAAAGGTTAATATGCAAATTGACCCTCAAGGCAGAACAACCAGAACGACCGCTGGACCAATCACTATGAGGTGCACTGATCACCTCTTGGTCCCTTTCCCCAGCCAACAGGCTCCAATCGTCTGATGGCCACCTGCGGCGGGGGTGGGGCTGGCGAGCATGCAGGAACAGAAAACCTCTTGGTCCCTTCCCCCAGCCATCAGGCACCTATCACCCAATGGCAAACAAGGAACCAGGGGTGGGTGGTGGTGGTGGGTGGGGCTGGCTGTGGGCAGCTGGGGAAGATGGCCCTGACCACAAGCCAGGCCTAGGGACCATACTTGCACACGAATTTCGTGCGCTGGGCCTCTAGTATATGTATATGTATATGTGTGTTTTTGTATTCTTTGCCCTAGCCAGTTTGGTGCAGTGTATAGAGCGTCAGAGCATTGGCCCATGGACTGAAAGGTCCCAGGTTCCACCTCGGTTGCAGGCTGATCCCAGGTGCTGGTCGAGATGCCTGCAGGAAGCAACCAATCAATATTTTTCTCTCTCTGTCTCTCCCCCTCCCTGCCACTCTCTCTAAAAAGTCAATGGAAAAATATCCTTGGGTGAGGATTAACAAAAAATAAATAAAAATTTAAAAAATAATAAAGGGTTGGATAGGTAAAGAGAAGCAAACTCGGGCCACACAAAGACGACATGAGCACAGTTGCAGACAGGGAGGAATATATTGTATTTAAAGTTCTAACTTGACCAAACTGAGGCAAACTCTCAGGAAAGAGATATGTTCGGAGTGTTAGAAGCCAATTTGTAAGCAATCTTCAAAGTATTATGTTGGCAATAGGAAAGCACTGAAATGTGAGATGGAGAATGACATAGCAAAATCAGCTTTTGAGTAGAGTAATACTGCAACCTAGTATAGAGTAAACATTAAGAGAAGTATAAGACAGAATCATATTCACCTTTCCGAAGGTGAAGTGATGAGAATCTAAATTATGGTGGTAGAAAAAAAAAATAGAAAAAAAGGAGCAAATATGAACAAAAAAAATCAAAGAATGAATTAACAGGATTTGTTTGTTGACTAATATAAGACAGACTTGGGTATATATCCTATATAATAAAGAGGTAATATGCAAATTAATGCTCACGCCCTCATAAGATGGCTGCCTATGACCAGGCCAGCAGGGGGGTTAGTGAGGGACGACCAAACGACTGAACAAGCAGGCTGTGTGGGGCGACCAGGCCGGCAGGGGAGGCAGTAAGAGGCAACCAGGCTGGCGGGGAGGGTGCAGTTGGGGGCAACAAAGCCAGCAGGGGGGCAGTTAGGGATGATCAGGCTGGCATGCAGAGGCAGTGAGGGGTGATCAGGCCAGGGTGGGGGTGGCAGTTAGGGGCAACCCAGGCAGGCAGACAGGTGAGCGATTAGGAGCCAGCGTCCAGGATTGTGAGAGGGATCCCAGATTGGAGAGGGTACAGGCTGGGCTGAAGGGACTCCCCCCCCCCCCCGACCCCCCCGTGCACAAATTTCATGCAACAGGCCTCTAGTGTAAATATAACTGTAAACTTCCAATCTGTAAACTTCCAACCTCAAAATGTCTAAAAATGAGGTCAGAAACTCCCCCCACCCCAACCTGTTCTTCCTCCAGGGTCCTTTTTCTTGGAAAAGGGATCTTCTTCCATCCCGTTTTCCAAAACAGAAAAATAAATGGAAAAAGGGGCCAAACCTTCACTCTTTCCTAATCCCATTCCCATCTCCAAAAAAAGCACAAGGCCCAATATTCCCGTGTTATTTCCCAAATTAACCCTACTTCCTGTTATTCTTTTCCTGGGCCAGGCCACCAACAGATCTTTATCCCAGGAATCCCAAAAAGGTGCCTTGGCCGACATCCCCTGTCTTCCATTAATTTTTAAAAAAGGAGTTTAATTTTCCTTTTAAAAAGATTGTTTGTGCTTATAATTCGAAATTTTTATTTTCCCCATTTACATTAGCGGATTAAAAAAAGGGGCCGGTTATTTTTTTTAACCCTCTTCCTTAAAAGGATAAAAGTGGTGGGAAAAACGAAACATGCCAATAATAGAAGTGTTAAGCCTTCCGGGTTTAACCCCTTTTCGTGAGTCAAACCTTCCTGGGAGATTTTGG
>NW_005871225.1:2020495-2025268 GCF_000147115.1 Myotis lucifugus | reverse complement strand
CTTCACTGCATTATTGTCATGTCCATGAGGCAATGCAAATACGCAGTCTTTTCTTTGTGTAAACTGGGCCTATTTGGAAATAGCAAAATCTAGTCTGTACCTGTCCATGTTCAAGTTATGTAACTGGGGGTGTATTTGTACCAGTGAACCACTGTCCATCAGCCCCTGTAAAGGCTCTGAAATGGCACCTGGGGGCAACAGTAAGGTGCCTTGGAGAATTTTTTTAAAAGAACATTAAGATTATCCTGTGAATACCTAAAAATTTTTTGCCTCCCAGATTTTTCCTTTTTTTTTTTCTGATAAAACTATTCCATTTATGGCAAAACTAAATCCTATATTTAAAAATCACACATATGGAGGCACAGTAGTTATTAATTTTTTCTCTCCATCACTCTTTTCCCCTCCTCCTTACATTAACAGACACTACTAACTTTATAAAAGGGTTTTATGGAACTCAGATTGGAGTCTTTTCTTTTCCTGGACACAGCAATTGGTCCAGGGAGATCACATGAACCAAACAGCACCACTGAGAATCTTCCCAGTATTTCTTTGCTGAGGATGCCAAAAAAAGAATCTCTTATTTCTCAAGTCACTAAATCAAAGGTTGCCTGTAGACAGGTCAACTTCTCCCCCATTTGCTGCACCATGAAGAGAGCAAATATGGGGCAGACTTCAGAGGGAAGCATAGACAAGGTAGACAAATCGGGAGCCCTGACATCATTCAGGTCTCTAGTCCTAATCATTGCTAAGGTCAGTGAGACCCTTGCCCTTTCAATTACATTTCCTTTTGTCATATAAGTTGATGTGGGCTTCTATCAGTACAACCAAGAGTCCTGACAATTCAGGAGGAAAGTGAGGACATACAAATTCAGAATGCTGATAATAACCATGGACTTTGGAATCAGACAGACCAGGGTTCAAATTTTAACTCTTTCACTCATTATCATGTAACCTTGGATAAATTACTTAATTTTCACATTTCTCAAGTCTCAAATGGGAAGAAATAACACTTACTTTAGTTTGTGGGGATTCCTTGATAGAATATATTTGTCAGTCGATAACACCAACAAACGTTCAATAAAGATTTGTTTTTAATGTTGTCATTATTATTATCATTAGTGTCATGATCTAAGACAGTAAAGTTGCTTTCAAGCCATAACCAGGCCTGACCATAAGCTTAGATATGAATATATTATTATATTTATTAGAAGGTGGTTTAATCAGAGAGCTATACAATTGTGAATATACAAAACAGTTTATTCTTGTATTATTATTTCTTAATGATTGTATTATTTTCCATATGAACAACTATAAGCCTACTTCTGCCCCACCCTGTACTTTGGCTGGTCCCTGGTAGGACAATGTAAACACGGAGTCCTCTTGGAAGATAAACGCATCTGAATTGGTCTCAGGGAGTGCCACTAATCCTTTGGTTCACAGAAACTACTCCCTTACTTTGATTCCATATTAACCAAAGTGTCTTTTGATATGGTCCACTGGACAATATCTCTAAGAGAGATCAGTGAGGGCTAATAAAACTGGAACCCCTTCTGCAGCTGCTTTTGCAGCTGGTTTTCAAGGATGTCTTTTCTCGTTGGCTGCTTGCCCCCAAGGAAGATGATGTCCAGTGTGTCTAGCCTCTGAGGCTGGATTGCTTACAAGGGCCAGGCCAGTAATGTAAATGAGAAGCAGGCTGGTTGGGAGACAGGTGAAGGGGACTTATGGATACACAAAAAGCATGCCTTATCTTCTCATTTCCAGCCAATTGTTGCATATGAAAATGCAGAGCCATTATTGACAGATTGCCTAGTTTTGAAAAGAACTTGGAAATGTGGATTAATAAAATAAATAATGATAAAAATCTACTTATAGAAGAAGGCTATTTTTATAAAATTTTAATGATATATAGGCCAGACAATAACCACTAGATTTAGCCTACAGGTACTGGTTTGAATATAATACTCTGAATACGGATAACCTTAGTCAATAATTTCACTGCCACATCTCTTTCACTCGCTATTTCTCTACTACTAGGTAAGCATATATCCTTTGAGACTCCCTAGGTAAAATTTTATTACAGAATGCCTAGGGAAGGACCACGTGATGCAGATGGGTATTTAATAAGACCTCTTAATAATTTTAAATATCAATTTGAAATAGAGGTAAGCCTCCAATATCTTGCAAACTCCACCAAAATTACACCAAAGGACAAAGAATATGGGAGATATGATGACAGCTACTAAATTTTAGAAACAAAAAAACAAAAAGATTAGTGGTAGATGACCTAGCAGATCTCAGAAAGCAAGTGGTAGGGAAAGCCAATAATTAGGTTATACCAACCCTTGGAAACTAACAACATTGAGTAATCTAAAACTGGGGATGAAAGTAGGCCTAAAATCCAAGAGGACTGGTTGGAAGTGTGATTGAGCAGCAATTAAAATTCTCTTATTCCTATCCTCCTGCAGAAGAAAACTAAAGGCTCTCTGGAGATAGTAGGGAGAAGATCTATGAATCAGAGGACACCAAGTAAGTCAAGGGCACTGGGACCATTCTGAAAATGAAAGGGTTAAGTGGAAGTGTGCAAACAGTGTTGGGCAATTGAGCATTCTTCAGGCTTAGATAAAAGAATTGAAGGTGCTAACACAACGGGTTCTCCGATAAAATGTCCAGTGAACCAGACAGCTGGCAAGGCCCACTGCCAGGCTAAGAAACTCCAAACAACTTTTAGGGCCCCACTCTTAAATATGAGAAGACAACCAAGGATCACCAGACATTTGATAAGATATCTAATATAAAAGACAAAAGGGAAAGAAACAATGCAAAGGAAACAGAGACAACAAAATGAGAAAAATTTTACCAAAACGTACCATTAGCATCCTCACAGAGGTAGATTACAAAATTCAAAAAAGGTTTTGAAATTTAAAAAAAAAAGCAGAAATGAAAAACTCAATAGAAGAGTGAAAGATCACATTGAGAAAATATCCCTGAAAGACAAGCAAAATGATGGTGATGGAAAATTGGAAGACTGTGTCCAAATTAGAGGATTCATTCAGTAACTTCGTTGTCCAAATAATGAAAGTTCCAGAACAAAAGAACAGAGAAAATGGATGAAAATAAATTCAGCAATAAAATAATTTAAGAAAATTATCTAGAACTAAAAGAAATGAGTTTCCTGATTAGACGGTTCTCTGAGTATCCAGCCTAATGGACGGAAATGTATCATGGTAAAATTACAGAACACATGGCCTGAGAAAAGTTCATCCTACAATTTTCCAGAGAGAAAAAGACAGGTTGCATATCAAAGACTAAAGATCAGAATGACATGCCTAGCTAAAACATTGGAGAAAACAGAACACATACATTCAAAATTCTGCAGAAAAATGATTCCCAGTCTCAAAATCCATTCACAAGAAAACCACTAACTGCATGTGAAGTTTAAGATAAAGACATATTCAGACACGTGAAGTGTCAGACTACTTGTCTGCCTTACACTGATGTACAGAAAGCAAGTGGAGGAAATGCTCTGAATAAATGAGGAAACAAAATGAGTCAATGTAAAACCTGGTATCCACAGAAAAAGAAAACAAAAGAATCCCAAAAATATTTGGATTGGAATGCCATAAATTTCCAGAACACCAGAGGAAAATAAAACTTACTTAGGAAAGGGAAAGTACCAATGATATACTACATGGCTACTCTGTTTAATTTGTATGCAATGTATCATATTATTTGCAATATATTATGTATTATGTAATTGCATTACGTGAAGACTGAATTTTAATCTGACCCAAACAACAACATAACTCTATTTAAAAGAGAGAAGGCAGGGGAACATGGGTAAATATAGCAGGGGGTGGAAAGTATGTGTGAAGAGCTAAATCCTCATCTTTCGCTAGATAATCAATAGATGATTCCTAAAATTTTAACAAAAGAGAGGGACAGATAAGAATATAAATGTGTATGAGGTACCATCTCACACCTGTCAGAATGGCTATCATTAACAAATCAACAAACGACAAGTGCTAGAGAGGATGCAGAGAAAAAGGAACCCTCGTGTACTGCTGGTGGGAATGCAGACTGGTGCAGCCATTGTGGAGAGCAGTATGGCGTTTCCACAAAAATTTAAAAATGGAACTCCCATTTGACCCAGTAATACCACTTCTAGGAATATATCCCAAGAAACCAGAAACACCAATCAGAAAGGATATATGCACCCGTATGTTCCAATTTACAATAACTAAGATTTGGAAACAGCCTAAATGTCCATCAGCAGATGAGTGGATTAGAAAACTATGGTACATCTACACAATGGAATACTATGCTGCTATAAAAAAGAAGGAATTCTTACCCATTTGCAGCAGCATGCATGGAACTGGAGAGCATTATGCTAAGTGAAATAAGCCAGTCAGAGAAAGAAAAATACCACATGATCTCACTCATTTATGGATAATAAAGGCCATTATAAACTGATAAACAAAAATAGATACAGAGGCAGAGCAGCATCAAACAGACTGTCAAACTACAGTGGGAAGGCTGGGGAAGGGTGGGGGGGGAGAAGGTAAGAGATTAACCAAAGGACTTGTATGCATGCATATAAGCATAACCAATGGATGCAAGAAACTGGGGCGGGGGGGGGGGGGTGAGGACATGTGCCGGGGGTAAGGGGAGGCTGGGGGAAGGTCAATGGGGGGAAAAAGGAGACATATGTACTACTATCTGCTATATACTGTTAAACAATAAAATAAAAAAATTTTAAAAAGAATATAAACGTGT
>NW_005871225.1:2019219-2020109 GCF_000147115.1 Myotis lucifugus | reverse complement strand
AAAGAAGAATAATTCTCAAACATATCTTGCACTTTTTGAATCTCTCAGTTTGTGCGTCTATAATTTTGTTAAACATAAAAACCAATTAAAAATAATTTTAGCCCTTGGTGCATGATCTGATGGTTGAGTATCAGACCATGCACCAAGAAGTCGCTGGTTCCATTCCCAGTCAGGGCATATGCCCGGACTGTGGGGGTGGGGGGAGTTAGGAGGGGGCGTGCAGGAGGCAGCTGATCGATGTTGATGTTTCTCTCTCATCGATATTCCTTCTCCCTTCCTCTCTCTCTATAAAAAAACAACAACAAAAGCATATTAACAACAATAATAATTTTAAACAAAGTTATTTTAGACTACTCCTAGTTAGTGAGAAAATAAACAGCTTAAGTGCCCATCAGCAGATGAGTGGGTTAAAAAATGGTGGTACATCTACATATTGGAATACTATGCTGCTGTAAAAAAGAAGGAACTCTTACCATTTGCAATAGCATGGATGGACCTGGAGAGCATTATGCTAAGCAAAATAAGCCAGTCAGAGAAAGATAAATATCACATGATCTCACTCATGTGTGGAATATAATGAACAACATAAACTCATGAACAAAAATAGATCCAGAGTCATAGAAGCATTGAACAGACCATCCAACCTAAGAGGGAAGGTGGGAGGGGGAGAGATGGTAAGAGATCAACCAAAGGACTTGCATGCATGCCTATGAGCATAACCAATGGACACAGACAGTAGTGGGGTGAGGGCATGTGCTGGGTGGTGGAGTGGCGGGGGAGAGGTCAATGGGGGGAAAAGGAGACTTACATAATACTTTAACAATAAGAATTTAAACAATAAAAATGAATCAAAAAAACAATGTTGCAAAAAATACCATCAACCTGTTTTA
>NW_005871225.1:2009113-2019119 GCF_000147115.1 Myotis lucifugus | reverse complement strand
CATTATCTGGCACTGTACTGCTTTCAATTTCTTTCCTGCACTCTTCTTACTGTTACATGTTCACAAAAAGCTTACTTTAAATTTCCTTAGCACATCATTAGTGCCTTTGCATTAAAAAGGAAACCTTTAGGAAATGATTAACATTTGCTATTCCAAGTCACCAGTTTCTCCGATACCGAGGAAAAGGATGAAATGAAAGCCTCATAATAGAATCTAGAGAGGAAGAAAAGGCAGATTCACTTGGATTGATTCCATGAATCAATCTGAGAAATGAGGCTGTCTGACCTCAGCAGAGCAAAGTGGGTAGAGCAGGTGGGCTGGGAGTCACGAGAGACAAATCAGGTGCACTGGGGCCTATCCTCAGCCTGGGTCTCCGTGCCTAGTTTCTTCACTTGGACTGGAATGCTATAAATTTCCGGAACACCGGACACGCCCAGGTCCAATGCAAGTACAAAAACATTTTCTATCGCCAAATCCAAATTATTTTTGTATCATCTACCATTTAAGATTATGTCCTGTTCTTTCCTTTCCCCTCAGAGCAGATAAGCAAGAATCAACTGTGTAGTCATTAACTGAGAAAAAGAAAATGGATTAATGGATTGACCAAAAATGCTGCAGGGTCACAATGGACTAGAATGCTGTTTAATATCACATCCCCAACTCAATCAGTGACTTATGCAAGAGAGTAACTGCTTACCTCAAGTTCAGCTGTTAGGTGAGAACAACATGTCCTTAGCATGCTGTGAAAACGAAAAAGATAACATCTTAAAATACTGAAATACTTGGGGAAAAAATGATACCATAGAAACATGATCTTATCACCACACTCCAATGTATCATATATTTATTTTTTTCATACACAGTACAAACAAAACTCTTCCATTTGCAGACACAAGCATTTGAAAAGCAAGACACTGCAACCTGCTTTGTGAGTAGATGTTTTTACTGAGACTTTAGAGAATATACATTTCTACCCTCAGTCCTATGCATTTATTTGATTTTAATAAATGTTACACATATTCAAGTGAGAGAAAACCTTGGTCAATAACTTTAACCAAAGTTTAGAATTAAGTCTTTACAAATGATGGATATATGTTCCCTGAGGTTTAGAAGAAATAGAAAAGTACAATTTTAGGCTACATTTTAATTCAATTTCATTGTGAGCTTTCAAGGTTACTGATACCTTTTAAACATAACATTTTAAAAAACATAGTAAAGGGCAAATATGATAACCTGGTCTTTATTTTGCATAATAAAGGATTGGCTAGTAGTATACATAGGAGATTGACATTTTCACTTTCAACCTATAGTCCATATCTATTGATCTGAATGGCAAAATGCCAGGAAGAATTCTATGCCTATGTTGTAGAGAGCTAAATACACAGTAGGTCAGAATATAAAATGTGTTTCAATGTATGTGCAACACATACATTGTTAGTGGTTTCCAGAGCACTGTATTGAAAAATTCTGAGGCCACTTCTGGTTTCTGTGATAGAGTGCTATGATCAACTAACACTGTCTAATAACATGCATTCTTTGTTCCATCTCTGGGATAGAATGCAAAGGTCCCTTCACATAGGGACACTTTCGTTATTAGTTATTACTGTTTCACTTAGATGGTATTAGTATTTATTTGTTATTGAGAACCTGCTAATTACCACACCCCAGGCTTTTGACATTTTCCAAACAGAATCATCTCATTATTTCTCACAACAATCCTCTTTTGGATGTATTATCCACTGTTCCCATGTAAGCAAATGAGCAAAGATGCTAAGCCGTTTTCCCAAGGCCAGCAGCTAATAAGTTGGGGGAAGTTGGGACAGATGCAAACTCTAGTCTATTGACTCCCAAGTTATTGTGCTTTGCTTTACTCAAAGGTCAGGAACTCTGAACGGACTCTGAAGGACCTCACTCAATGGTACTTTTCTGTAGTGAGACGACTTAAAAGTTTGTCTAAAAACTGTTGGCTCGAAGTTTCCCCAACCTCGCTGCTTCAAATAGCTTTTCTCCACAGAGCCTCTTCAAAACTTCCCTCTCTAATTGCTTTCTTCCCCTCCAGATACAAATATGCACTGGTCTCCTCTTCTCTATGCTAAACTTAATCTACACAAGTCTCTCCTCACTAAACCTCCCTGATTCCACCCACTTTCTTCAGCTCTGCCTCTGCTGAGGGGCTGCCAAGCAGGGCGTTTATCAGGCCCACACTGTCTCTGCAGCTGAGTGCTTGAAACATGAACATTACCTGACGTTTCAGGATTCAGCCAGAGAGCTTCTCATCTTCCTAGGTTGACCCACAACACCTCACTGGGGCATGATGCTTGTTGCATTCGTTTGCTAGGGCTGCCATAACAAAGTACCACAAACTGGGTAGCTTAACACAACAGAAATTCATTCTCTCATACTTCTGCAGGCTAAAAGTCCAAAGTCAAAGTGTCTATGGAGCCATGCTCTCTCTAAAGGCTCTATGGGAGGGTCCTTCCTTGTTTCTTCTGAGCTTTTGGTGGTTGCTGGCCAGTCTTGGTGTTCCATGGTTTGCAGCTGCATCACTCCAGTGTGTGTGTGTTTGTGTGTGTGTGTGTGTGTGTGTGTGTTCACATGGTATTCTCCTCTATGTGTGTATGTCTCTTTCACTCTTTTCATAAGGACATCAGTCCTATTGGATTGAGGCCCACCCTACTCCAGTATGACCTCATCTTAACTTGATTACATTTGCAAAGACCCTATCTCCAAATAAGGTCATATCTGCAGATCCCAGGAGTTAGGACTTGGACATACCTTTTTGGGAGACACAATTCAACCTATACCAACATTACATCAGCACAACCTGAAATTCTTTATTGGATCCAATTCATATATTCTCTATTTACTAAGACCATTGATAAGAGACTCTGGAACCACACAAGCATAAACACACACATACATATTGGCCTCCACCTCAAAAACTGACCAATTAGACCCAAAATTGGACAGGGGTTGATTTTTTTTAAAAAATTCTGACCATAATTTTTTAAATATTAATAATAATATAGCTGAAATGGCATAGTTATCTGAAGTTTAATAATCATCCCCATAACATTTTGTTGAAATTCAATATGTCCCTAGTTATAATCCATTAAACCTACCTGCCTTGCCTTGGTATAACTAAGCCAAGGAGCCTACTTGAAAATATATCAAAAAGGCTCTTTTTCTTTTTTTAAAAAAAACCCACATAAATGTTAGACATCTAAGCTTTCTGGTACAATTTTCCACATGTAAAGATGAAGCTTGATTCATCCCTAAGGCTTGCATTTGAGTTGTATTTCCAGAAGTGTGATGGATTTTTGCTAATCCACTACATGGACTTTCCTGGTGGGCCTGGCTCAGGGGCGTGGTCTCAGGCCACACAATGGAGTAGAGCTGACTGGCCTGTGTGTGATCTCATCAGTTCTATGCTCTCAGCAATTGAGCTATTGAGGCTTGAATTGGGTTTCATATGAAACTGATTCTCATTTGAAAGCACTTCCAGTGCATAACACATGTTACATATTTCCTTCAAAGTACATCAGTATGAACATTACTATCAAGAGTTGTTTTTTGAAGCATTCCCGAGCAGTAAGTCAGGTCCCCGTGTTGAATGCTGGTCTCAAGTTCAATCAAGCCATTACATGTTCTGCTTTACTTTAATACAAGATCCTATCCAGAGAACATGAGCATTCTATAGGATGTGGTCACACAAAAAAATCATATTGTAGCCTGGATGCAAAACCTTATCATTCCCTTTGAATGTTTTCTAGAGGCTTTATCTTCCTAATCTAAAATAACAAATCTTTCTAAGATCACGGGTATCTAATAAAATATTTTTTATACTTATAGCAAAGCAGATCAACAAGTGCCATAGAATAATAACAGTGCTTAATCCCTGGATTAAGTGTTCTTCAAAATCAGTGACAACTTGGAATATAGGTTACAGCAGAGAACCACCCATGACCTCATATTCTGGGGGGAAATTCTTATCGCTATGAATTATGCTTCCATTATTTTATCTTTATAGCAGGCTGCTTTGGTATTAAACGTGGCTCTACCACTAACAACCAATATGGACCTTGGACAATATTTTTAACAACTCTGTGCCTCATCTACCTCACCTGTAAAATGGGATAAAAATAGTACCTTAAAGGGCTAATTGAAGATTTTAAATGTTAATATATATAAAATGCTCAAATCAGTGCCAGGCATATAGCTCTCTGTGTTAGCCATCTCCAGTGAAGGCAGAGCGGTTTTGTTTGTTCACAGCTGAATAAATAGCACAGAGAACATTACCCTAGGCACTCAATTAATTTGCTTTTTTTAAATATATTTTTATTGATTTCAGAGAGGGTGAGAGAGATGGAAACATCAATGATAAGAGAGAATCATCAATCAGCTGCCTCTTGCATGCCCCCTACAGGGGACTGAGCTGGCAATCCAGGCATGTGCCCTGACTGAGAATCGAACCCTGAACTCCTGGTTCATGGGTAGATGATGATCAACCACTGAGCCACACCAGCTGGGCCTAATTTGTTTTTTTGAAAAACTTAATGAGACCTGGTCAGGTAGCTCAGTTGGTTAGAGTGTGTTCCCAATACACCAAGGTTGTGTGTTCAATCTCTGGTCAAGGCACATACAAGACTCAACTAATGAATACATAAATAAGTGGAACAAATCGATCTCTCTCTTTCTTTTCTTCTCTCCAGACTCTACCTTCCTAATGCCGCGAGCCTTTAATACAGTTCCTCATGTTGTGTGACCCCCCAACCATAAAATTATTTTTGTTGCTGCTTCATAACTGTAATTTTGCTACTGTTATGAATCATAATGTAAATATCTGATATGCTATATGTGCTTTCCGATGGTCGCGACCCACAGGTTGAGAACCGCTGCTCTAGAGGGATGGGTCGGGATGGGGTGGAGGAGAGAATAACCAAAGAACTTAAATGCATATATTTATAACCCATGAACACAGACAATAGTGCGGTAAAAGGCCTGAGGGGGGGGTGGGGACAGGTGGAGGAGGTCAATGAAGGGGGTATCAATAAAATATAAACAAAAAAAAATAAAAAATAAAAAACACTTAATGGATATTTGACCTTTATTAAAGTCACTAGTACTTAACATTGGATGCTAATGTCCTAACAGCTTAAGTACATAAAATATTCAACTTTCCACATCACAGGAGGTACCTGGTGTTTAATATAAACATTTATTTTACCAACTCTTGAATATAAGATCATAACCAAACAAACTGTTGTTATCCATCCCAGTAGATGTATGAGCAAGACTATATGTCAGGAATTTTCAAATTTTCTTCTCTTAGGCCTATTTATGTATGCATAACTACCTTGTTCCAAGAAAGATTTCAGATAATTTTATAAATATTTTACTTTCAGTTCTGTATTTTACTTTCAACCTGTGTCTTTCTTTCAATTCCACTTAAATGATGTGAATATGTTCTCCTACTTCACGGGGAGATCTACTATATGTGTCTTTTGTTTTTGCTTTTTTAAGAGCCAACATTTGTGGATTCTAAAGAGTGGAGACATTTAATATTTAAAAACAGAATGAGTGGCATACCTGATGTTATTTGATTGGAAAACATGAATCAGGAATGACATTAACAAACCATATACTCCTGAATGATAGAATAGTCTTTATATAGAGTGAGATGGGTGATAAAAGCTAACTCCATAAGTGAAAAAGGACAGATGCAAACTTTATTTTTTCTTTTTTAGTTTTGCACTTGTCAAGATGTGAATCAGAAAGTCCACAGCGCACTGAATAACTGGTTGGTGTGGAAGGTTCTTTCTTCAATAGTGCATGAATTTTGGAAGTGATTACATTCTACCTATGCTAAATCACTCAGTGTTAAGTGCTCTAGAACAATATTACACGGGATGAGGTCTTTCTTACACAACACGTCTAACGTAGGAAAATTCTGTGGTCTATGTCTGCTTCACACAATGTCAGAAGTTATCAAATAAGTGGATGAATCCAGTGATGAACTGGATTTCTCACCTTTTCTTCTGGTGTCGTGAAAAATGGTCTAGACCAATGGTTGGCAAACTGTGGCTCGGCAAACTATGGCTCGGGAGTCACATGCAGCTCTTTGGCCCCTTGAGTGTGGCTCTTCCACAAAATACCGACTTCTGTGCATGGGCCAAGAAGTTTCAATCGCACTGTACGTGCGCACCCACACATGGTATTTTGTGGAAGAGCCACACTCAAGGGGCCAAAGAGCCGCATGTGGCTCACGAGCCGCAGTTTGCCAACCACTGGTCTAGACCAGCCTAGCTACAATGTACCCCTTTCTCTCTTTTCTCCTCAGCCCCTTCCTCAGTGGGATAATGCTTATCCAGCTCCTCTGTTTCTGATCCCTCTCTCCTCTTTCTTCCTTCTGAGCAATAATGTGAAGAACTGAAATGTTTACTCAAGTGCAGAAAAATTTGGTATATACTGATCTAGATATAGTCAATAGAGAACCAACAGGTATTCACTCATATTTTGGTATAAGGTAAAAATAACAATAAAAAAGTGAATTTTGTAGACGTGTTCTTTGTTTAAGTCTTCTTGCACTGCACTGAAATATGAGGAAGAAACTAAAAACTCTAAGCTATCAGGTCAAAATCTAAAGAGAGCTAATGTTCAATCTAAGTCTCAGAGAATAAATACAAAATTCTAGAGACATTTTTCTATATTTCATTGTTCAATAGTTTAAAGCTTTTGTTTTTCTACCCTTGGAAAGTTTTTTGTAGTGTCATGTTATCTTCCCTTCAGTTATTTTTTTGTCAGGATTTTTTTTACCAACAAACCCTTCTAAAGTGTTTAAAATATCATTTTCAATAGAAAGATAGTGAAGGTCTTTTAAAACAGGAGACCATTTTGGTGTTTTAAAGTTATGTCTTAGAAAGGCTAATAGCAACTGTGTAGAGAGGATGTATTTTTGGAAAGAGGAGAGGTCAGGAGAGACATGACTCAAAGATGACTCCAGTGTTTCTAAACCTGGTCCATGGTGTTGCCATTGCCTGAGATGGAGAGCCCAGAGGGAGGGAAAGTAGGGCTAAAAGTAGGGGACAGTGTGTTATACTTGAGCACATGTTGAGTTTGAGGCACCTGAAAGGTATTCTTACGGACATTTCCAGGAGGCTGCTGGGAATTCGGGTCTGAAGTTCAGGGTAAGTCTGAGTATATAGACCTTGGAACCATTCAAACATAGGTTAAGTATAAAGTTAACCTCTGACAAAGTGTACTAAGCAAGAAGGTAGCCAAAGACGAATCTTTGGAGAAGATTGAGGGGTCCAGGCAGGATACTAAGAACAACCAAAGAAGAGAACAAAACTTGCCACAAAATCCAAGGTCAGGGGCTGTTTCAAGAAGATAGTCAGCAGTGTAGACACCAAGTAGAATGAGAGTTCATCAGAAGGCAATCTGGTGGTTAGGAGCTAACAGTAACCCACTGAAGAGGCTATTTCAGCAGATGGTGACGTCCGAAGCCAGATTGTACTGCATTGAGAGGAAAAGGGAAAGGAAAAATGTAAAAACAATTCAGTAGTCATTTCTAAACCCTTGTCTCAACTACTTTTTTTCTGAGATCTACTTCAGAGGGCTTGTCTTACCATATAGAAACAGCTATCTCAGGCAGACATTTAAAATTTATTAATCTTGGTAGTATGTTTAATATAAACAAAGCAGGTACAAGAAATCAATAGGATGGAAAAGATAAGACTGAAGTTAGGAACCTTAGAAAAACTCAGTGTTAGCATAGGCCCATTAAAGAAGAAAGAGGCCATTTTTAAGTCTCATTTCAACTTCATTGTGATTTATTATGTGTTTATGCTCACTATATAGTCTAGCACCACATTAAGTTAAGAACTGCTGAGAAAAATAAATAATTCTGACCTTCAGTCTTATTCACAGATTAAAATGTCCTGGAATACCATATCTTTTGATACTGTATTGATAGGTACATAATAAAATACGAGCAAATCAAATGACTCTTTAGACAAATCCCTTAGAATAGAAATCTAACTGGAAGGAGGGAGTGAATGGATAAATAAATTGTGGTACATCCAGATAATAGAGTACTATTCAGCTCTAAAAAGAAATGATGTGAAGAAAAAAAAAAAGATGTGAAGGAAACTTAGATGCACATTATTAAGGGAAGAATGCCAATCTGAAAAGACATATTTCCTGATTCCAACTAGTTGACACTACAGAAAAAGCAAAACTATGGAAACAATATAGAACAGTGGTTTCCAGGAGTTATCAATGGGGAGGGAAGAATAGGGGGAGCAGTAAAAATACTTTGTGTGATACTATCATGGTCGCTACATATTATTATGTATTTTTTCAAACCCATAGGATGTGCAACACCAAGAGTAAACCCTAATGTATACTATGGACTCTGAGTGATTATGATATGACAGTGTAGGTTCATCAATTGTAACAAATGTACCACTCTGGTGAGGGATGTTGATGATGTGGGAGGCTATGTATATGTAGGACAGAGAGTATATGGAAATCTCTGTTCTTTCTTCTTAATGTTGTTATGAATCTAAAACTACTAAAAAAAATAGTCTTTGAAAGAAACAGGAAGGAAGGTGGCACTTAGAAATAAGAAACCTAAAAAGATGGTTGAACTATCATATCAAAATATAATTATTCAGGAACAGAATAGAGAACCCAAAAATGAACCCATGCCTCTATGGTCAACTAATATTTGACAAAGGAGGTAAAAACATACAATGGGGTAAAAATAGTCTATTCAATAGATGTGTTGGGAAAATTGTATGGATATGTGCAAAATAATGAAACTAGACAACCTTCTTTCACTATACACAAGCATAAACTCAAAATGGATTAAAGACCTAAGTGTTAGACTCAAAACCATAAAAATCCTAGAAAAAAACAGGCAGTAAAATCTTGGACATTTCTCAAAGCAATATTTTTTCTAATATATCTCCTAGAGGAAGAAAAACAAAAGAAAAAATAAATGGGTCTACATCAAATTAAAAGAAACCATCAATAAAATGAAAAGACAACTCATTGAATGGGAGAACATATCACCAATACAGCAGATAAAAGGTTAATATCCAAAATTTATAAAGAACTTACACCTGGCTGGTTTGGCTCAGTGAATAGAGCGTCAACCTGCAGACTGAAGGATCCCAGGTTCGATTCCAGTCAAGGGCACATGCCTGGGTTTTAGGCTTGATACCCAGTGTGGGGCATGCAAGAGGCACCCGGTCAATGATTCCATAAAGAACATATACAACTCAACAGCAAAAAAAAAAGAACAATCTAGTTAAAAAACGGGCAAAGGACAGGATGGCTGTCATCAATAAGTCAACAAACAACAAGTATTGTCGAGGATGTGGAGAAAAGGGACCCCTCTTGCACTATTGGTGGGAATGCAGATTAGTGCAGTCACTGTGGAAAGCAGTATGGAGTTATCTGAAAAAAATTAAAATTGGTACTGCCTTATGAGCCAAGGATTCCATTTCTTGGGATTTATCCTAAGAAATCCAAAACACTAATTCAAAAGAATATATGCATCTGTATGTTCATTGCAGCATTATTTATAATAGCCAAGATATGGAAGCAGCCCAAGTGTAGATGAGTGGATTAAAAAACCTGTGATACATTTACACAATGGGGAAAAGAAGGCAATCCTACCTTTTGCGACAGCATGGCTGGGCCTGGAGATTATTATGCTAAGTGAAATAAGCCAGTCAGAGTAAGACATCTTCCATATGATTTCACGTATATGTAGGATCTAATGAACAAAATAAACTGGCAAAATAGAAACAGACACGTAGATACAGAGAACAGACTGCTGTCAGAGGGGAGTTGTGTTAGGAGACTGGGTGAAAAAGGTGAAGGGATTAAGAAAAAAAAACACAGACAGACAACAGTATGGTGATTACTAGAGGGAAAGAGGGAAAGATAGAAGAGGTAAAGGGGGATAAATGGTGCTGGTAAGAGACTGACTTTG
>NW_005871225.1:1929375-2009013 GCF_000147115.1 Myotis lucifugus | reverse complement strand
ACCTATAAAAGTTTATTAAGCAATGTAACCTCAATAGATTCAATAATATACATATAATCTTTCAATTGATTTGTTAGCAAAGATGTTTCTTTTGCCCCCTACTCTGTTCTAGCCACAGAGCTCATCACAAGGGGATGGTGGAACATACAAATCTAGCCCGCCCCCACTCCCTCCCCAAGCCTTCACCACCCTATTGTCTGTGACCATGGGTTATGCACATATGCATACAAGTTCTTGGTTGATCTCTTCCCACTCACGCCGCTGCCCCCCCACCTTCCCTCTGAGGTTCGACAGTCTGTTCCATGCTTCTATGTACCTGGATCTATTTTGTTCATCAGTTTATTTTGTTCATTAGATGCCACATATGAGTGAGATCATGTGATACTTATCTTTCTCTGACTGGCTTATTTTGCTTAGCATAATACTCTCCAGGTCCATCCATGCTGTTGCAAATGATAAGAGTTCTTTCATTTTTACAGCTGTGTAGTATTCTATTGTGTAAATGTACCACAGTTTTTTTTATCCACTCATCTGTTTATGGGCACTTGGGCTGTTTCCAAATCTTAGGTATTGTAAATTGTGCTTCTATGAACATAGGGGTGTATATATTCTTTCTGATTAGTGTTTCTGATTTCTTAGGACATATCCCTAGAAGTGGGATCACGGGGTCAAATGGAAGTTGCTGGGGTCCAATCCCAGCGGGTCCAGGGGTCCCCAAAGGTGTGGACGGAGTCGGCGAAGAAGGAATGACACGAAGACAGCCTTCAGTTGATCAGCAGCCTAGTCAGGACCTCTAGCCAGGATCTCCAGCCAAAGTTCTGGTCGGAGTTCTGGTTAGGAACTGATCAGGATCTGATGTTTATTGTCTTGTTACATCCATATTTATACCAGCCGATTTTAATCCTGTCAATTTCTATTACAAAGGTTAGGGCGTTTCTTATCTCCATTCCAGGGAGTAAAGATTATGTAGCTTAACTACCCGCCTGGCACTTAATTAAGGGGTTGTATCCCCTCCCTAACCTCAGGGAAAGATCCCCACCTGGGGAAACAACCTTTCTCGGAGAGGTGACCTTGGTTAAAACACATGGCGCTAAAGAGAGCAAACATATTAAGAACAATATGCTATATATGCCAGGTCCCTTGAAACATATGCTGTGCAGATGTTTCTTTCCTGCAGCGACTGTGTCAAGCAGCAAGGATGGACCGGCTCCCGGCAGGAAGTTCCATTTCTTAATTTTTTGAGGAAACTCAATACTGTTTTCCACAGTGGCTACACCAGTCTGTATTCCCACCAGCAGTGCATGAGGGTTCCCTTTTCTCCACATCCTTGCTAGCACCTGTCATTTGTTGATTTGTTGATGATAGCCATTCTGTACCTTTATTAACTTTTTAATTTTCATACTAACCCTATGAGATTGGTACAGGAGCAGAGGAGGTTCTATGGGGCCTGAAGCATATGCAATTTGAGGAGCACACTTTAAAGAAAAGAATACTATTAACCACTGCAATATAGTGCATTACATTGATTATTTCCTTCAAAGAGTTCACAGTATGAGCAGGAAGAGAGACTGAGTAGGAAGAAAGACTGAGTAAACAGCCAACATGTGCTTTGAAAAAGATATTTATTCAACCACAAATATTTATGAGTATCTAGGTACTTGGGCTAAACAAAGACTCTTGACCTTTTGAGGCTTCCATTCTAACATGGAGATGAAAAATAAATGTACTGAATAAATAATTGTATATTCTATTAGAAGTTGATAGGTGCTTTTTTAAAAAAAGGGGGGTGGGGGCTGAAGGATAAGAAGTTCAGGTGTTGAAGGGAGAGTGAAAAGCAGATCGTAGCTTTAAATAGCATAATCACAGTAGGTTTCATTATAAGGTGATATTTAAGCAAAGATTGAAGGGCCAAATGTAAGCTCATGGATATCTGGGGGCTCCAGGCTTAGGGAACTGGTGGGACATGTCCCATATGTTTAAGAAATTGCAAAGGAGGTGAGCTAGTGAGTGAGTGACAAGAGACTAGCAGGACATACCAATAGGTGTGAGAGATAAAAGGGTGGGGAGAGTTGTAAAACCATGTAAAGAAGTCGTTTCACTCTAAGATAGGAAAACATTGATTGAAATGTTTTGAGCAAAGGAGTGGCAAGATCTAACTTGTAATTTTAAAATATTATCTTGGCCACTGTGCTGAGTTTTTGATAGTTCAGACCAGAATGGTAACAATGCAGGTGGTGAGAAATGTTCAGATCTTAGATTTACTTTGAATGTAAAGCCAATAAAATTTAGATTGTGATGATCGGGTGTGAGATAAAGGGGGGAGTTGAGGATGACCTCACAGATTTTGACCTAAGCCACTGGAAGGATGAAATCACCTTCCAATGAGCTGGATAAGGGCACAGAAGCACATTGCAAGGGGGGGGCGTGGGGGGAGGATAGGCAGAAATCATTCATTTGGGGACATGTTATGTTTGATATGTCTGCAAGATATCTAAGTAGTAATATCAACTAGACACTTGAATAAATGAGTCTGAAATTCAGAAGAGGAGAGGTCGGTGAAAGCTGCCTCACTGGAGAATTCCCAACCTGAAATTTTCACATAAAGATCTTCCAAAGAGAAGTCCCCTCAAATCCTAACCCTGGAATTTTGAGACTAGTTGTTCATAATAGGAGTATGTTAAATACAAAATCACATGTTGCTCAAAAATGAAAGATGGGAGTAAAGTCAGGAAATAAGAGTCTCAAGAGAAGAAAAAGTGAGGTGGCTGTTTGCATTCTTCACTTTGTTGAACGAAGGATGGACGCATACGTCTCTGACACACCGAGTGCATCTCCCATCCTAGACTCTCCACCACATCTCCCTTCACTCCTCACTAGCCAAGTCTTTCACTTGAGTAAATGAAGCAGGGGATCCACAGCTCAGGACTCAGGAATCTCGACCTGCTCCCTTGAGAGGAAGATACATAAACCTCTGATTAGGACAAGATTCCAAGTTCAAAGGCAAGAGATGTTAAACTAATAACGTGAAGCCATGAGAACTGTAAGTAATCTCCAACACAGGGGAGGCTGGAGGATTTCAGTCTTCTCACCCTACTCCTTTATACACCTTCTCTTGCAAACCCTACACTTATAAGAAACCTGAAAAACAGGCTTTGTGACATTTGTCCTTCTATTCTTTTCCCATATGTTTGCTGCATGTAATCACACTGGTATCCTTGGTTACTTTTGCAGTTTTCAAGAGACCCTCAAATAGAGCACAATAAGCTGGTAAGTGGATACAGCTTCAAGTAAATAGCTGTTTGTCCCTATGATTTCTTCTAAAAAATTCTAAGCACACATCCCATTTATTTAACAAACATTTATCATTCATTTGCTAGGTTGTGGGAACTGTGCTAGGCCCTAGGAAGAGGATTCAAAGATGAACCATTCATATTCTTAATTCTCAGGTCCTTTCAGGGCAGAGACATTACCCTTTCTCAAGCTCCACACCTGCTGTGGTTGCCTTTTCTCAGGTCGTAAATCTTCACCCTGGCTCAGCAAGTTTCCAGGCGTAAAGAAACTATGCATGTTACTAGGTCATTCTATCTACTGTAAAGCAGTAGAGTTCAGCTGCTGATTTTGTCCCCCATGAGGCACTGGACAATGTCTGGAGGCATTTTGGGTTTTCCCAAATAGGCCAGTGGGTTGGGGGTGCTACTGGCATCTAGTGGGGAGAGTCAGGGATACTGCTAAACATTCTACAATAGACAGGATGGTCTCCATCCCCCTCAAACAAAAAGTTATCCATACCAAAATGCCAACAGAGCTGAGATTAAGAACCCTATTATAGATGGTCTTCATTTTAGTTTGTTGTCCTTATAATATATGCCAGTTAGTCATCCGTTTTGTTGTCTTAGCAACAAGAGCACTAACAAAGCTTTGTGCCTGTCATTGACTAAGATATGTGAAGTAGGAGAAAAATGAAGGAAGTTTATCTTCCTCCCATATCTTGCTATAGTCAGCTGCAAGTCTTGCTGGGACTCATTCTACAAAACTCCTGCAGAAAGAAGCAAAGAATCTGGTCTAGTAGTTACATGACAAACATATATATTTTGTTTTTCCCAATATTTTTCACCATTTTCTTCATATTCAATATTCATTCCGATCTTTGAATTTTTTTCTCCTGTTTACTTGCTGCATGGCAATTTCTTCTTCCTGGTAGTTTGCACCTAACCAGATACTCCTGCTTCCTCAAGATTTATTCAAATACTGACTTATTCATTAATTTCAGCTACTCCAGGCAGCAGTGATAAACTGCCCCTCCAGTCTAACCCCCACTGTAACACACTCCTGCATCTACTCTAGCCCTCCCTTAATAAGTATCCCCATCTCTTAGAACTAAAGTGTTACAGTTTTTTGTGACTCTCCAGCTAAATTATAAGGTCTTTGAGGTCCAATTCCTAATTAGAAGAATATGAGTATTTTTTCTTAATCTTATTTGACTGAAAGTTCAATCACATAGCACAAATGAATGGAGAAAAGTGATACTACATTTCAGAATAATTACTGCTATAAATGTGTTATCTTTGGAGGGGAAAAAAAAAAGCATTGGTCTAGAAATCTCCAAAGTCAGCTAAGGTAGCTTCACCTATCAAGTTCTGAAAGTATCCTTTTTCCTGAGGCAAGACTGGAGGAGAAAGGAAACATTCCTGCTTCTAGGCTGGAAGGAAAAGGAGTTTTAAAAGTTTAATTTAAAATACAATTTTAACAAAGGCGATTTAACAGATTCATTTAAGGTAGGAGGAGTGGGTTGTGGGGGGAAAAAAACACAATACGTTTTTCTTTTGTTTGCACAGAAAAAAATTCTGTTCTGACTTTATCAAAAGTAATGACTCACCATTGCTCACACTGAGAGAAAAGCAAGATAAGTCTGTATGTCACACATTATTTCCTTTCTATCCAGATGAGCAAAGAAGCTCTTCAGTTTGACTAAGCCAACCAAGAACACCCAAATTTTCAGCATTATTAACAGCCATTCATTATCTTATCATTGAAAAAACAGGCCAAATCCCAAAAGACACTTCTACTCTTTTGCCCTTGAAACATTAAAGCTCAGGGGAGCAGGGATCTGGGAGACCACCACAGAGAGGGCTCCATCACAGAGGTAGCCTTGGGACACAGGCTGCGTTGGAGGTAAACCACACTAGGCTGGAATTGTATATCAACCACTTCCTTGCTATGAGAACTTGAGCAAGTCATTCACCTTCTTCAACCCATGTTCTTGATATTCCAGGGAAGCTTATCAAGGATTGAATGAGATAATGTATGTCAAGTGCTTAACAAAATGCCTGATATCTAACCAGTGCTCAGCAAATAGTCTCTTCACTTTAAATGCACTTGCTTTTGCCCTCAAACTTACATGCCCTTACCATCATTTGATCCATTTTCCCTCTGGCTCTCCAGAAATAGAACCCTTTCAGTTTGTTAACAATATCCTCTGTCTCTCATCCTAAGGACACATTTGGCTTCCTTTTCATTGCCCATATATTTCTTAAAATACACCTTGGGAGAGATGACATGTTTAAAATGCAGTGGAGCAACCTGTTCAGAAACTCCGAGGGCAGAACAAAGTGAGAACATGATGAGTGAACATGAATTATGCACTGAATCGCACAAGAATTCTGAAACAGGGAAATTGACTCTCTTGGGTGCGGTTCCACAATCACATAATGTGGTTTACAGTTTAAAATATTGACTATAAAACACATCTCGAAGTGAGTTTTGGTTTGGCTATAACCACAGCAAAAAGAAAGCCCACTCACACTAAGAATGACCTTTACACCTGTTTGGGTTTCTTAGTAACTTATTTAAACAGATTGTCTATACAAGATGGAGTTTTATGACTGGTATCAGTCCAAAGGTGGAGAAAATGTGAACAAAGAGTGTTTAGCCATATTTTTTTAGTGAATTTTGTTCCCGTGAAATGTAACCACAGATGGATTCCTGGAATTTTCTTTCTTTCTTTTTTAATAAATTAAGTACCTAACAAGAAACTATAAAATGAATGGAACTGTTCTTCTGATTGTCCCAACAGGGAAAATAGTCTTTAAAAAGTATTCACTCCAGCCCTAGCTGGTTTGGCTCAGTGGATAGAGCATGAGCCTAAGCACTGAAGAGTCCCAGGTTCTATTCCAGTCAAGGGCACGTACCTGGGTTTCAGGCTTGGTCCCCAGTGGGGGGGCTGCAAGAGGCAGCCAATCAATGATTCTCTCTCATCAATGATGTTTCTATCTCTCTCCCTCTCCCTTCCTCTCTGAAATCAATAAAAACATATTTTTTTAAAAAGTATTCAGTCCAGTTATTAAACAAAGAATACAAGCTCCTACCAAACAATTTCCTTTTTTTCCAAAAGTCCCATTTGCTCTGCCTGCTTATGGTTCGGCCTGATGAGTCTTTTCACACAAGCAGGAGCACACAACACCCAGCAGAGAATAGGACAGCAGACTGCCAACCAGTAAACACGAACAGATGCGAGAAATTAGGTTCTGTCGCAGAAAAGGAAAGTCACATTGGAAGACTGGAAGATTGGAACAATGATCATTTCATCCTCCTTGAGAAAGGTGCATATTAGCTATGCATTCGATGTGAATCATTTTTGTCCCGAGCACATTTCGGGAAATCAAAAAGGAATTGATTGGGGGACAGATGGTAGATAAGGCTGTCTGTCCTCTGGGTAGGAGCCGTCAAAAGCAAAACCCTCCCACAGATCCACTGCTAGGAAAGAGTAAAGCAAGATCCAGAAAAGACCTGAACTCCTCTAAAGTGCTGCTGCTTCTCACCAGAATCTTTGGGTATCTCGTTTGGTTTTGCCTTGGTGCACACCTGTTTCCCCTGAAGTAGAAGTTATCAAAGTACCACAGAAAATGTCAGGTCTCACAAAGTTCCTGCCTGTCCCAGACAAGGAAGTAGGAAGACTTTCACACTGGTACCTGGTTTTGAAAAATGTGCAGAACAGAGGAAAAAAGCAAAAACGAAAAGGATCAGATAAATTCTGATGAGGCAGACAAGCTTTATAATGTTTATCCAAATTAAATCTCTTAACACTGATGTTTACCATCATTAATTCTTATGCAGTCACATTCAGGAGGACATCATCCATCAATGGCTGCTGATGCTGGCTTTATAACAGCGAGTTACCTCTTCCTACAGCAGCTCTGCAGCACACTGTGCTGAGGCTTAAATTGCTTCTTCAAAATCCACTGGCCAAATAGAAGCCAGAGGACAGTCCTGACAGAGAATCAAGGACCAAAGGAGGAAATCAGAAAAGAATCTGTTCAAAACACTTGAGAGCCATCGGGATTGTAGTCCAGAGGGAGGAGAAATAACAAGGGCTGGAAAAACCTGAGGTTTCTTGTCCTTTGTTTTTTGGATTCCTCTTTAATGCCTGTTGTCTATGAAGATGGCTCTCTTGGCTAACATCTCCAGAACAGCCGGGTGAGGATTACATGCAAATGGCTTCCTCTTGGTCCCACTCACTCCATCCCTGCCTGGTCTGGCTGAACAGGAGGAAAGTAACCCCAGTATCGGCATGAAAATAAGACAGCCTGGCCTCCCACTTTGCTTTAACGATTTCCATATCCAGTATGGCAAGTTTTCCTGAGACAGGCCTGCAACCACAGGCACATGTCTCACCCTGTTGGGACTCCATAGAAGCTAAAGCAACCTGAACTCCCCATGGTAGAGTTGGGCACAAAAAACCTACACCCACGTACAAAAGCAAAGGAAGCCAAAGTGGGCAAAACTTTCCACCCATTTGCTTCCAAAGCACATATTATTCAGGGGAAGGGAGGTGGGGGGGGGGGGTCTCAGTGTGCAGAGACATGCTCAAACCTTTCCTTTTGCTTTTTTGTTTGCCTGCTCCATGCATACCAGTGGGAATCTAAATAAAATGAGGGGTTAAAAGCATCACTTTAGAAACTCCCAGGAATGAAAAGCTACTTTCTCTTTAAAAATTCCCATTATTATTTTTGCTTAGGTTTCTCTTTTATGGCATTTCTTTTCTCTCCCTATTTTCTAAGTCCGCTGTCTTTTCCGTATTTGGAGCTAATCGATGACACAGGTAACCCCCTCCATCTCTTCTTATTCATACTGAAGGTCTCTCTTCTCACACTGGTTGGTGAAACCATGGTTAGGTCTAAAACATTACCATTGTCCAATTCTGTTTATCACATTTTAACTCTTGACTGAGTCATGGGGGCCAGGTTGAAGAGGGGGGTCCTTGGTTAGCTACTCTCTCACTCATTCAAGCAACAAACACATAGCATTGTAATTAACAACATGGAGTTCAGACAAACAACAGAAATGGTTTCAAATCCCAGGTCCAACATTTCACTAGCCATGTGACTGGGAGCAAATTATGAACATCTCTAAACCTCAGTTCCTTCACAAAATATGGACAGAATATATTGTTGTGAGAATTCAAGGCAATGTACGCAAAGCGGTTAATATACTGTCTCAATGTGGTGAGCTCAGTAATGTTAGCCAATCATCTCTGTCAAGCTATACAACCTGCCATGCCAGACAATAGGAAATAAAGCTGAATATGGTTCTAACTCCAAGGAGCTCACAGTCCTCCCTAGACACAGACATGAAAACCAAATAACCAGGTGGCAATAATTTCAACCTAGCCATCTGCCCCAATTTTTCTGAATTTCTTATATTCAAAAAGTATGGACCCATGACTTTGAATCAAACAATGAATTGAAGCTAAATATTTTTTTACTCAATATACTCATCAAACCTCCATGAACTTAATCTACAAGGTTTCCTTTATAAAACGTTTTGTCACTCTTTTGTGTTCTTAATTCCCCTGAACTATTATAGTTTTGTTTTTCTCATGCATAGGTATTGCCATAGGAAAATGAAAAGCTGTGGAAATAAGCTCATTCTCCTGTTCAAATAAAAACATTAAAAATGAGAACAGCAGATTCAAGATCCTTTCTCCCCCAAGTACAAATGAACACATTCCCAATCCCATTAAACCTAGGCAGCTTCTAAATATCTAATATTAGTGGCCAACATCGCTGCCTCTCAGAATTGCTAAGCATGTTACCAAATGAATCATTCATGAAAGAGATCAGGGCTGGTATTCTGACACTAGTTCCCAAGATGCAGAATACAAAGCTGAATCATATTTGTCATTTTTAGGTGACTCTGACAGTTGAGCTTGAAGTACCAAGTTTTGACAAAATACTGAATTTCTCTATTCTGTGCCTTAAGCTTTATAGTACAAAAATAACAGGGTTATGCTTTTGTTGCAATTTAGCTGGGAACAAACAAACAAAAATCTTTAAATTTTTTTTCATATCTACATGCTCCAAATTTTTGTAGACGTCTTTATGACTGTTACTTTGATGTATATGCCAAACAGGATAAACCCATGAAAAGCAACACTGCTAATGAACACAAGGAACTTTATGTAATTGTAATAGCCAGTTTGGCTAGTTTTATGGGTGTGTGTACATTTAATTTTGAATTGAGCAATATCCAATTTGGCATTGAGATAGAATAATATGAGTCTTTCTGCTTGTTTGTTTTAATTACTAACAACCAGAGACAAACTATTCACAGAAGCCAAAAGAATTAAAATCAGAAATACGCTCTACTATTTGCAGACTGCCATTCAGATGGTTAAGTGATGTTGCTTATTCAGAAGTTGCAAATGTCAAGAGGGGCAAATTTAAAGCTGTGTTAAATAAGGAAAACATATATAGATGTTCCCTTTTTTGAAGGACAAAGGCTGTGACAGATGTCCCAATAATAATCATTCATTCAATAATACTTAATGTGTGCTCATGGGCCAGACCTGTTCTAGGTCTGAGGATACCACAGTGAACAAGTAAACAAAGTCCTCTCTTCTCAGAGCTTACATTCTAATGAGTAATACACACAATAAACAAATAGACAAACAATTCAAAGTATAATTTCAGGTAGTGCTGAGTGCCATGAGGATAGCTAGATAACTAGTCAAAGAATGGCTCTCTGAGGAGTTGACATTTGAATAGAGATTTGAATGCCACTGGGGAAGTGGCATTGTGCAGCCACGATAGAACCTGAAAGAAGAACATTCCAAGCGGAGGGAACGGTAAGAGCAAAGGTACTGAGGCAGGAATACACTACAACTGTTCAAGAAACAGCAAGAGGCCAGTGAGGATGGAGCATATAGTGAGCAAGACCAAGGGAGGTGGGAGATAGATCAAAGGTCTTGGCAGGAACAAGATCATATGGGGTTTTGTGGGGTGTGAAGAGGTGTTTTGATTTTAACTTAATTATCATGGGAACCACTGAAGGGTTTAATGAAGGTGAGTGGTGAGACCTAACTTTGGTTTTCATGACATCACTCTGGCTGCCATGTGTGTATAGAGTATCAAGAATAAAAGCCATGAACCCAGTGAAGAGGCTATGAAAGGCGTTGGGCAAGAAATAATGGTAGCTCAGACCTGGGTGCTCCATAGGAGCATAAAAAGAGGTCAGATGCAAGAATATAAAGATTGAGCCACTAACATAAGCAATAGATTAAGTTTGGAGATTATCATTTTCCCTTAACCATGTTCATTAATGGTTATATCTACCATACCTAAAAAAATATTCAAAAATACTCAAAACATTTGCTAAATGAACTAACTGCTCTGAGAGAAAATATAAATTCAAGCCCCACTCATTTACCTTCTGTCTAACAGTACTTTGCTTCAGTCCTACTTTGAGATGCCTGGTAGTGGTCAGGAAGACAATAATGAGGGTTGAAATTACTCTGCCACAGTCTTCAATCTGGAGTAATAGCCCAGGTTGAGTTTATGGAGGAGGCGTAAGTGAAATAAAAGATGTTCTTCCTCCAGTGCCCCAGTTTTTACTTAGATTTTATGTAATAGGCTCCCCATTGCCTACTGAGTAGAATTTATATTCCTTGGTTTGGTGTTTTAAATTATCCATGATTTATCCCCCATCTTACTTCCAAATATTCCCCTTCAAATGCCTTATATTCCAGTCAAACTGAATTGTTCATAATTAAGCCCTGTATTTCTTTTCTGCTTCCATATCTCTCCCCTGCCCAATCATCTTCTATTCATCCTTCACAAAATCCCACTCAATCTTCCTAAACATTTCCTCAACAACCTCCCCTCATTTCAAACTTCTCCATTAAAGCTGAACTCCTACAATCTGCCACCCTAAAAAGCATAGGGAAAATCTACCCACTTGCCAGTCATCTTGTTGTGTGTGTACGTTGAGGGCAAAGAAGAGCGTTGCACTGGTCATCTGCTAACATATGTCAAGAAAAGCCTCGACACGGGCTCTTTTTTTATTATCTCTATCACAGTACAAAGGGTTTGGATCAATGCTTCATTAAACCCCACTTTTTCATGAAAAAGTTAGAACAAAACAATTATAGAAACAACCCCAGACTAATTTTATAGCCTTTCTAAAGGAATGGGTCATAGCATAAGTCTAGGCATGCAGGTTTACAGCTGGCCACATCTTCCCAAACAACAGACACCTTTGTGATCTCTGTAAGTTACTTGACCTCCGTTTTCTCATCTGTGAAAAGCAGGGTAATCATTATACCTACTTCATAGGGTTGTTTTGTGTATTACGTTAGTTAACATGGATAACAGTGTCTAGTACATGTGTTTAATGCTATCATCTACATCAGCTTTTTTCTGGAAGGTGAGGAAGCCATGCAACTGACTAGTCATAGCTGTTGATAGAGAGAAATAGTCATCTATTTGGTAGTCAGATATTGTTCAGCCTGAAAGGTGGCTGGAAACCACCTAAACTTTGTCTTGTATCTGCACCCCACCTTACACCGTAGCCAGTGATAGATTTAGACACATCACACAAGTCTGTGAACCAAGCTGCATTTCAAAAGCCCAAAAGTCCACCTTACCTAGGGTTACTGCTATATAAGTGAGCACTGCTCATGGGCATCTCCAGTAACTAATAACACACACACACACACACACACACACACACACACACTCAATCGAAGCAGGGCAGGGAAGATCAAAGGGAAAAGCTAATGCTCTATGTCTTCTGTGGTGAATGGATCCAATCAGCCTATGGCACTCTTGGCAGAAGGTCAATGACCAGAAGACTCTCACCTCCTCTCTTTCCTTGGTGTTTTATTGCCATCATTTCTCCCCTCCACCATCCCATTTCTATACTCTTGAATCCTGTAGAGTACACCACCTTCCAAAAGATATGTTTAAGCTGCAAGATAAGAGGTACACCCCATGTATGAATCATTCAAGCTATCTTGCAATAGGGAATCCTATTAATGGAGACAGCCCATTCTCACTAAGGGAACATATAAAATATTGCCTGATTTCATTCTCTTGCTTTTCCACTTAACCTCCTCTCATAACTCGGGCTCTGAGAGTTCTTCATTCTATAGAACAATTCGTAATGCCTATACTTCAAACCCTTCCTGTTTTGATGATGCTGATGATGATGACAATGATGATGATATTGAACACCCACTATGAGCCTGAGACTGTGCTCAGGGGCTGAAAAATGTAACTCCTCACAACAAACCAATTAATATTATCATTATCCTCATTAAGCTCATGAGGAAACTGAGGCTTAGAGAGGTAAAGTAACTTGGAGAAGTAGTTAGGAAGCAACAGAGCCATAACTTAAACCCAAGACAATTAGGCTCCAGAGTCCATAACATTAACCACTTTGATCTACTTTCTCTCCTTTGGATGACCCATTTTTGTTCATGTCTTGATCCCAGCCTGCATACTGACACTTTAATGTTGCATTTCCTCAGGGGGCACATTTGGCACCCCCAGTAAATTCTCTTGAATCTAACCAGACAAAGAAGCCCACCTCCTGACTTCTTCATCAGGGAAGATGAACCAGACAATGAAGCAGAGTTAGAAGTTGCTATAGAATATTACTTATAGTTGTAGTTGTCATATGTATTTACTCCTGGGCTACATTATACTGAAGCTTGGCTAACTCAACACCTCTTTGCCTGCATCTGCTATAGAGGGAAAGAAAGAAAGAAGAAGGAAAGAAAGAAAGAAAGAAAGAAGAAAGAAAGAAAGAAAGAAAGAAAGAAAGAAAGAAAGAAAGAAAGAAAGAAAGAAAGAAAGAAAGGAAGGAAGGAAAGAAGGGAGGAAGGAAGGAAGGAAGGAAGGAAGGAAGGAAGGAAGGAAGGAAGGAAGGAAGGAAGGAAGGAAGGAAGGGAGGAAAGAAGGGAGGAAGGAAGGAAGGAAGGAAGGAAGGAAGGAAGGAAGGAAGGAAGGAAGGAAAAGAGAGAGAGAGAGAGAGAAATGAAGGAAGGAAGGAAGGAAGGAAGGAAGGAAGGAAGGAAGTAAGGAAGGAAGGAAGGAAGGAAGGAAGGAAGGAAGGAAGGAAACTATATAACTCTTTCCAAGTTCCTTTCCAGACAAGAGTGAATGTATGACAGAGTTCTGACCAATAAGAAGTAGAAAGTCTATAGGTCAGGGGTGAACAAGCTTCTAAAAAGCATTTATTCAGCTCCCCCAAAAAAGAAATAAAGTCACCAATACTGACCCATGTTCCTGTCTAGAATACAAATGTGATGCCAGGAAACAATGCAGCAATCTTGCGACAATGAGTCTGCATCCCAATACACTAATGATGGTAAAGCAAAAAGTCAGAGTCTTAGACTTTGAAGATATTGTTGAACCTCTGTTCACCCACTTATATGTGAGATAATTAAACATCTTTATTGCTTAAGCCAGTTAGTCAGCATACTTGCAGCATAAAGCATTCCTTTCTGGCACAAGAGTAACAATAAATGGTTTGCATTACATATTATGGACTCAATTATTCTAAGAAATCCTTTGTTAGCTGCTAAATATACCAAGTTAAGCCCTCTAGAAATGGTCATATGGCTTCTGAGCTGGGAGGAACCTAACATCCTTACTGTAAAGACTCCAGTGCCATGGGCTGGCAAATCCTGGTAATGAGCCCACACAGAAGGCAATCCATTGAATTGTATGTGATACACTGAGTGAAGCAAAATGTAAGTCCAAACAAAATTGATCACTTCTATGAATTCAAGCCAGACAATATCATCACAGGAAGGGAAAACTCTAATAGTATCCAGGATTCAGCTGGAATCCTGGATTCTGATCCCCATCTAGTTGCCATAAGCATTATCATTAAAGCTCTCTGGCCTTCAGTATCCCCATTTGTGAAATGAGAAAAGGAATCAGATAACTTCTTGAAGCAAAGGCAGATCCAAAACACTTTAATTCTTTGAATCCATATATTTTCCCATGTCAGGTGAGAACATATGACTTAGCAGTCAGTAAACTTTCCTTTTGCTCACAAAGAACATGGAAATATGACCTTATAGCTCTGCTTTGTAGATACATTGAGTGCAAAGGTAAATATTTCTTAGCAAATTGTGTGGTCAGAATTATAGCAGAAGGATCTGCTGACAATATATATCACTATACAAAGTTCAATCAAATCATAAGGCAGGATCAGTGTTTACCTCATTTAATGTTCTTGGTGACGTAGGGCAACCAAGGACTTAAGTCACTCCATATCTAGGGACTCACAGAGAGGAACTGTCTGCATGAGACATTATATAACTAAAATCCAATCTGCCCAAAGGCCAACTCATAAAGTGAGTGAAATTTTCCTTTGCTACTTCTGCCAGGTTACCCATCCACTCCTATCCTAGATCTACCCACCTACCCCTTCTACTCCCAAAATTCATTTCATTCCTTTTTTTCCTCTTATATCACTGCCTTGTGATTTCCCAGGTGATATGATTAGATTACCAAATAAGCTAGTTCCTGTGCTATTACATCAAAAGGGAATTCTAGCCTCACAGAATATTATATCAGAAAAAAAACTCTTTATCTGGGTGAAAAATCCAAAAAGATCAAAAATTCTGAAATAAAGTTATTCAATTCTTTCATATTCTTTCTTCATATAGCATAACACAATTCAGCTTAATAAGTAGTTGTTGAAAACTTTCTATGTTGAAAGAGGTATGCTAGACACTATGAGGAGCTTGTAGATTAATAAAATGTTGTGTGCTCTCAAGAAACTCACAATTTATCATGGTAGGTACATAAAAAACCTCTAATACATGGCAGTCTATGAAGCAATATGAAAATGAAAGAAGAAATTAATTTCAACTGAAAAGCCATGAAAAGGCTTCAATGACAAATTTAAATCTAGATGTAGACAATAGCTCATGTTTATGTTCTATTCTGAAATATAGTTTCTAGTTTTATTTATTTTTGTTTTGTTTTCTAGTTTCTGAAATGCCAAACTGTCCAGAACATAACTTAGATTAAAAAAAAAAAAACACAATACTTGCCTGGCCAGCATGGCTCAGTGGTTGAGCATCAACCTATGAATCAAGAGGTCACAGTTCCATTCCCAGTCAGGGCACATGCCTGGGTTGCAGGCTCAATCCCCAGTGGGGTGCATACAGGAAGCAGCCGATCAATGATTCTCCCTCATCATTGATGTTTCTATCTCTCTCCCTCTCCCTTCCTCTCTGAAATTAATAAAAATATATTAATTTAAAAAGACTAACTCCTAAGGAAATGGATTTTGCCCTGCCCTCCTTACGGCTGCTTTCTTGCCTTCCTAAGGACATAAGGAGAATGTGGAACCCAAAGTCAGGAATACCAATAGCACATACAGAGCCAGAATGTGTATCTACCAATCTCGATAGCATCCTTTCTGCCACTACCTAACCCTACCAGTGAGAGAAACTTCCAGGGAACTAGGGTTCCAAAAATTTCGACTGCAAGAGCAATTCCTTCCATTCAGTGATTCCTTTCTCCCTCAACTCCCACCTCTGACCCTCCTCCAAGCCCCTCCTAGCCAGTATGCTATCCTTTGCTCCTGACATGCTTCCTCCCAATGCCTCAGAGTCTATTTTGATCAAAAAGAACATCATGTTATAAATGGTGCTGACGCTCAGGCAGTGAGCAGCCAAGGAACTATAAAGATCTGTTTAGAATCATAACCACTTAGCAGGCTCACGGCCACTAGGACTTTATGACCATTAATTAGTTTATCCTCTCCGAATCCCTCTGAGGCATCCCTTATTATCTCCATCTGACAAATAGAGCAAGACTAAAACACAGAGAAATTGACTAATTGACTGGGTTGCAATAAGGGAAGACTGCAACAGACTATTAAAAGCAAGTACTGTGATGAAACTTGAAGATTCTGAATGCATGCCTGACTTTCTGCAGCGTAATAATGCCCAAACTTTTTTAAATCAGGAGGAGATTCTCTAATTTACCCACCTCCATTTTCCAAACCAAAATATTAGGGCCTACTGAGATCAAGGACTTGCTCAAAGTCATGTTGGAGGAGGTAATGCTCCAACCCAAGTGTCCTGGCCCCGAATGCAGTGTTCTATCTTCATAGTGGCAACCCAAATGCAGAGGCGTGAAGTCACACACCTTGCTGATGGCAGCGCTGTTCCGGAGTCCCAGGAGAGATACAAGAACAGGTATACCCTTTCTCCATAGTGCAAAGGTCCCTGACTAAGGAGGCAAGCAGTGACTAAAATCCAACCTGCACTCTCTCAACCAGTCTGTATGTTTTGAGATGGGAGTGCACCCACCCCCAAAGAAGGGAGTCATCTGCCCCCAGGGCTGCTGCTGCCCAAAGAGGTCACCTTATAACATGCACTGCGACACCACATAGACCAACAGCAGCTCTGAATCCAAGCCTCTTGACTCCTTTTCTCATGCTAAATAGGAAAGCAAGGTTGTCTTTGGAAAAATGGAAAAAGAAAAACCAAAAATGATAAGTGGTTTCTAACGTCTATGGCATTATTGTACACCAAGCATGTCAAACTGGCGGCCAATGGGCCGCATGCAATCCACAACGAATATTTTTGCGGCCCAGCCAATATAACGGTATGTAAGAAACATTTTAATAAAAATTTCATAACTTAATTCTTACAATATCCTGTTATACATAATTATTAATAACAAACTACAATGTTCGCTAATGACTGATTACTATAATCGTGTTGCATTCATTTCCCTTACGCGCCTTATGTGCAGGCACACCATTTCTCTCCACTAATACTAGCAGCGAATATTTTAGCAGCCGATTGCCATGTCATTAGTCTTATACTGACTTGTTTAGTGTGCGCAACAGGAAATACCTCGCTTTCAGAGAACAAGAAAAATAGGTTTATTTGTGTTATGCTTATTAATTTGTGCAGTTATTCCATGTCTGAGAAGTTAATGTTCAAGAAAAAATATTAATTTTTATTAAAATGTTCTATTATTTTATGTTAACGATTACTCATTTATTTCAGTCCTTTGTAGTCAGCATGTCTCTATCGAAATAAACCTACGTTTCTATGAAATTTGAAGCTTTGGGGTTTTTTGCAGCCCACATAAGCTTAGACCTTGTTTATTTGGCCCCTGTAAGCCTTTGAGTTTGACATGCTTGTTGTACACCAAGAAGAAGGCAATGCAACCAGATTGCCTGGCTTAAAAAGTGCCAGGATACTTCATTGTGATTATAATATAACATATTCTAAATGTAGCATACTTGATTCAACTCCATGTTTATTAAATATGTTTTGAACTTTTTAAAACACTTTTTGGAAAATGTGTGCAATTGTTTCAGGTTTTGCACAAAGAAGGATGCCTGAATAAGTCTTCTCGTACGTAAAGGGATGCAGCCTCCTTCCTTACCCTGCCCTGACTGTAATGGATCTTCATCCAGCTAAGACTGGAGGTGGGAACAGGGGACAGAAACCTATACCCATTCGCTATGGAGGTAAAACTACCAGAAGAGAGATTTTTTTTCCAACTTGTCTAGAGGCCTAGCTACTTACTATCTCTTTTCTAAAACAGGTCCATGTTGCAGCTGCCTAGCAGTCTCTAATAGAGTTGTTGTAGTAGATCTCCTGACCTTTAGACCATCCCCTTTCCAATGCAGCCATTGCCAGGCTGGTAGCAACATTATGGTAAATGCACATGGGGAGTGAGAGTGAAGGGAGAGTCTAAATGAATCTGGTATTTCTAACTTGGCCAACTGGGTGCATGGCAATATCAATAACCAAAATGGGGGAAGGGGGAAGAAGGCGGTTTTGAAGTGGAAGTAAAGGCATTCTGCTTTGGAAATATTGATAACCAGCTAGAAACAAAAGTCTGAAGCTCCAAAACATGCAGAGTAGAGCCACAGATGCAAAAATCATCATGGTCCTTCAGGATAGGGGACATGAGGCTTCCTTCTGTCTTTGCATCATCTATGGACCACAGAGCCAGAAGGAGGGAAGGGAGGGGTGGGAGCAGGAAGACCACTTTCCACCATTTCAGTGATCTATTATTGCATCACAAACCACCCCAGATTTAGTGGCTTAAAATAACCATTTATTCTTTCTCACGATCTGAGAGTGGACTAGGTGACTTTTCTGCTTCAGATGTGATGACCAGGACACTAGAATGGCTGGAGCATCCCATATGGCCTCGTTGCACGTGTCTGTCCAGGGATAGTGGATGCCATCAGGGAGCACAGCTGGGGCTGTCAGCCAGGTGACCTCATTTCTCCTCCATGGACCTTTCTCTGTGGCTGCTTGGGCTTCACTGTTGGCAGCTGGGTTCCAAGAAAGAGGCGTCCATGGCGAATCTCAGAGGAAAGATGCGGGGAGGGTGGGTGGGAGGGATGTAATCAACCAAAGACCTTGTATGTATATATGCATAACTCATGGACAATTAGATGGTGAAAGCCTGGGACTGGGGGCGGACGGAGGGGGGGGGGTAGTGCGAGGAAGAAAGGCTGGGAGGTTAATGGGGGATAAAAGGGCACATATGTAATTACTTTCTTTTTTAAAAAAATATATTTTATTGATTTTTTACAGAGAAAGAAGGGGACAGGGATAGAGAGTTAGAAACGTCGATGAGAGAAGAAACATTGATCAGCTGCCTCCTGCACACCCCCCACTGGGGATGTGTCCGCAACCAAGGTACATGCCCTTGACTGGAATCGAACCCGGGACCCTTCAGTCCACAGGCCAATGCTCTATCCACTGAGCCAAACCGGTCAGGGCTGCAATTACTTTCAACAATAAAGATTTTTTAAAAAGAAAGAAAAAAAGAGGCTTCCAAGAGAATAAACCCAAATGTCCAAATGCTTATCGAGCTTCCACTTGCATTGTGTGTGCTAATGTTAAATTGGCCAAAGCTGGTTAAATAGCGAAGTTTAAATCAGAGTGGAGGTATAGTTCATTGGGGCCAAGCAGCAGTCTACCACACCTTCTGAAGGAATTAAGGGCTCTCCACTTCCAATTAAAATCACAAGGAGACTTTTTAAAGTAGCATTCAAAATCTGATCCAATCTCATCACTCACGTTTTCACTTGAGCTTTCAGCTCTGGATAGACTTGACCTTTTTAGGATCCTAGATTCTGCGATTGGAAGGAATCCTAAAGTTCACCCATTGCGCAAGCACGCACGCACATGCCTCAGTCCCATCTCTGGGACTTTTCTCAGCATGTTTTTCTTTTTTTGCTCCATCTAAACTCCAGCCTTTTATTTTCTTGCATCCTGCTCCAAGACCAAAACTTTTAACTATACTGTTCTTTAAAGAAACTTTATGTGCTCGGGTCGTCTGATTTCACAGTCATTTTGTTCTTCAGGAATAAATAAAGGAAATTAGGAGTAACGAAAAGGCAGGTTGCGACGCAGCTCTGGCTCTGCCACTTGCTGGCCCGTGACGCTGTACTTGTCCTTTCTCTGGGCCTCAATTTCCTTTTGTGTAAAATGAGGATTATAATGATAGCTATGGACAATGGTTATTGGAAGGACCAAATGCTATAATGAATGTAAAATCTTTGACATGAAGCCTAACACAAGGTGAGCACTCCATACATCTTAGCTCTTATTACCCAAAGGACATAATTCGCGGGAAGTCAATAATATGTGAACAAAGAGGTTACAACAGGGCTTTCTCATTGAGAGACCAAGCCCTCAATGCAAACAGACTTAAAAATAAGGATTTATTGGTTCAACAAATGAAGCATCAAGGCGCATAACAGGCTAATGTCAGAGTTCAAAGAACTTTGTTAAAAGTCAAGTTTTTTTTCTTTTGTTGTTTTCTGTTGTTTCTGTTTTTTTGTTCCACTTTGCTTTCCTCTTGAGTGCAATTCTGAGACGCCCTATGGTGGCAAGATGGTCTAAGCAGTATCACTTTCCTGACGTCTCATTTGTAACTCCTCTGAGGGAAGGGTGTGAGTCTCTCAGAAGTCTCAGCCAGGGAATCATTGCACCTAGTTGGCTCTTTTGAATCACAAGCCTGTCGCTGAGCCAATCACTGCAGGCAGCGGAATCCTGTGGTTAGCCCTAGGCCATGTGCCCAGCTCCTGCGCCTTCTTCGGAGTGCCTGGGCTAAGAGTGCAAGAATGTGGCTCCAGAGAGCATCAGACGACTACTACTAGATTCTAGTAACTAGAAGAAGATTCTGGGCAGGCAGGGGGAGTAACATGCTCCTGCAACACTGTAGATCACAACATTATTTCTAATGATAAAAAGGTAGAACTTACCCACCAAAGAGTCAGATGAATTATAGAAGAACACTGAAAAGTGAAGAGAATTAGGTAAAAAGCCTGCAGAGTGGATTGTCATGGAAACCAAAGGAAGAGTTTCCAGGAAAAACTCTTATCCATTCCTTATCAATAGATGAGTGGATAAAAAGGCTGTGGTACATTTACACAATGGAATGCAATGCAACTCTAAGAAAGAAGGATCTCTTATCCTTTGTGACAGCATGGATGGACCGAGAGATTATTATGCTAAGTGAAATAAGCTAGTCAGAGAAAGACAAATGCCATATGATCTCAATTATATTTGGGATCTAAATAAGCTGACGAACAAAATAGAACCAGAGGCATGGATACATGGAACAAACTGACAAATGTCAGAAGGAAGTGGGGTGGGGAGTACTAGATGAAAGAAGGTGAAGAGATTAGCCAAAGAACATATATGCATAGCCCATGGACAGATAACAGCATGGTGAAAGCCAGGTGGGGGAGGGGGAGCAGGGGCTGTGTGGAGGTGAGCAAAGGGGGAAAAATAGGGGACATCTGTAATAGTGTCAACAATAAAAATCAATTTTTTTTAAAAAAAAGACTTTCCAGTGGAAGTTTATCAACAGCGGCAATGCTGCCAAGAGATCAAATAATACAAGATGTGAAACTGGATTTAGCAATGTTCATCACCTAGAGTTAGTTTTCCAAAATCAAGTTATGGAATGCCTACTACATGCAGGGCCTTTTTTGAAGGATGTAGACATTTCCAGGCCCAAGCTGCTGCTCTCCAGGGCTGATCATCTAGTTTACAAGCAAAAATGCAAAGGCACAGGAAATAGCTCCTCCCTCCGCCGTGGCCAAAATGAAATACAGGGGGGCCTTGACTTACGAGTGTCCCGACTAACGAGTTTTTCGAGATACAAGCCGTCTCTCCGCCGATATTTTGCTTTGAGTTGCGAGCTAAAATTCAGGTTACAAGCCAGCTTCAGATACCCCACCGCTAGTTGGCGCAGCGAATGTCACAGTGAACGCCACAACATCAGCCCAGCATCACGTGTCTCACTCGTTCACTTCTTGATTTGACATACGAGTAATTTGAGTTACGAGCTCTGTCACGGAACGAATTAAACTCGTAAGTCAAGGCCCCACTGTAAAATAACCTGTAAATACTACAGCACATAATGAGCCAAATGAATGATACAGATAGATCAAGTTCTCTAGAATGAATACTATGGATCGAGAAAGTTGTGTTTTTCCTGGAATGTACATTTTAAAATTATTAACACCTGGAGATAAAACAATCAAGATAGAGAATTATTTAGAAACCATCCAATATAATAAAAGAAAAACATGTAAATTGACTGTCCCTTTGCTACGCTAACTAGCCAATCAGGCGTGAATATGCAAATTAACCCAACAAAGATGGCAGGTTAATTTGCATACACAGGTGCTGGATAGAGAGCAGAAGTGGGAGAGCCGGTAGCTTGGGGGGATGTGGCTCCCTCGGTTGCTCCCTCGGTCGCTCCCTTGGGGGGGGGGTGTGGCTCCCTTGGTCACCAGGCAGAGAGCAGAGCAGAAGAGCCGGAGGCTTGGGGGGCCGTGGCTCCCTTGGTCACTCCCAGCACAGGGAGCACCAGGAATTCTGGGAATAGTAGTTCTGATGGCAGCCCCAGGACCAGAAGCGGAAGCCCAGAGCACGGGGAGCACCAGGAATGCTGGGAATCATAGTTCTGGTGGCAGACGGATCTCCTAAACACTAGAGCAAAGTGAGCCTGGAGCAAGTTACTGTTGCGGTGGGGGGTGGAGGGAAAGCAAAGGTGAGAGACATAAGTAAAATCATAGTGTCTAGGAAAATTAAAGGGAAGATATCCTAAAACTTCCAGGAAATCTCCACCAATGAAGCAAAGAAAAAAAAAAATGCCTCTATTCTGTGAGCAACAAACCAAACTGGGTTGGGGGTCTCAGACAATTCGCTTATATGATTGAAAAGACAGACAGAAACTCCTGGATTGGATAGGGCTCCCCTGAGGGCTCCCAGATTGGAGAGGGTGCAGGTCGGGTTGAGGGACCCCCCCCCAACCCCCCCACCCTCACCCCCATGCACGAATCTTTGTGCACCAGGCCCCTAGTTTTAATATAAAAAATAACTACAGAAATGGGGTTGTGTTTGAATTAGTCAAGATAGCTATGATAGCATTCATCAAATATTTGAGGGTCTTTGATATAGAAGGAAGATCTTTCTTCTGTATCAGATCAAAGACAAGTAAGGTACAGGGAGGCAGAAATCGAGAGAGGAGAGAGAGAGAGAGAGAGAGAGTGAGAGAGAGAGAGAGAGAGAGAGAGAGAGAGAGAGAGAGAGATTTTTAAAAAGAAAGGAATACATTCTTATCAATAATAGCGGTCCAAAAATGCAGTGAGCTGCCATGTGTGCTCCCAAGCTTGGATATGTTCAAACAAATATCAAAGGGTTTTGAGGATAGAAAATTGGATTCAAAATCCTACAAGATGCTTTCAAATTCTAAGGTTCCGTGACTCCATTTCAAAGACAGTTACTTCTTTCCAAGGTGGTCAGAAAAGTCTTCCTGGAGGAATTGGGATGCCCAATCTAGTCTTGGGAGATGGTTGGGATTTTGATGGGTAAGCAAGGGCAAGGAAGGGCATTTCGTGTAGAAGGACTTGCTGGAGATGAGTTCACACAAGGCTGGGAAGTCATTAGAACCAAAATGACAATCTTTCAATGCCTTGGTGAGATATTTAAACAAAGTCTGTTTTTGCAGCCCTTTGCAGACACCATGGCCCGGAGCTGCCCGTGACCAGCCATGGAGAATCCCACCGTGTTCTTCGACAGCACCTTCTACGGCAGCGAGCCCTTAGGCCGCGTCTCCTTTGAGCTGTTTGCAGACAAAGTTCCAAAACCAGCAGAAAACTTCCGTGCTCTGAGCACTGGGGAGAAAGGATTTGGTTATAAAGGTTCCTGCTTTCACAGAATTATTCCGGGATTTATGTGCCTTCACACGCCATAATGGCACAGGCAGCAAGGCCATCTATGAGGAGAAATTTGAGGATGAGAACTTCGTCCTGAAACATACAGGTCCTGGCATCTTGTCCATGGCAAATGCTGGACCGAACACAAACGGCTCCCACTTTTTCATCTGCACTGTCAAGACTGAGTGGTTGGATGCCAAGCATGTGGTCTTCACCAGGTGAAAGAAGGCATGGATATTGTGACAGCCATGGAGCGCTTTGGGTCCAGGGATGGCAAGACCAGCAAGAAGATCACCATTGCTGACTGTGGACAACGCTAACAAATTTGACTTGTGTTTTATCGTAACCACCAGACCATTCCTTCTGTAGCTCAGGAGAGCACCCCTTCACCCCCATCTGCTTGGAATCGTTCTATAATCTTTGTGCTCTCACGCTGTTCATTGGGTTCCATAATTTCCTTACCCTTCCCAGTCCAGCTGGATTGCAGAGTTAAGTTTAGGATTATTAAATAAAAACTAAACAGTTGTCTGTCAAAAAAAAAAAAATCTTTTTACAGGCAAGGAGCTATGGAAGAAGTTTGTACAAGGAAATACAATTCAATTCAGCAGAGCTTCAAGGAAGGTTGCTCAGGCACTTACTTAGGACAAATTAGAAATGGATGAAACTGAAAAAAAAGCAGGGGACTTTGGGGAGTAAGAAAATAAGAACCCAAATTCAGGCAATGATAATAAATAAAAGCTTAGAATCAGAGAAGCTTTGGGGGAAGAAGTATCCACAGGACTTGGTGATTGGTTACATTGGGAAAGAGGCAAAAGGAAAAAAATCAAATGAAAGAATGAAAAGGTTTGCGTCTGTCTGAGAAGAATGGTGTGAGAAGCAGTGCCTTTAAAACAACAGGGTCAGGGAGTGTAATGTGAGAGGCAAGTCACGGTCCCAACATGGGAAGCCAGTTTAAGGAGAACTCTGGCCAAGACGACATCAGCAAGCCGGGTAGTGTCTCACTCTCATCCAGTGGAATATTACCAGCTACTATCTCAGAGGAAATTGGGTTCCTTGATTTTCCAAATGAGCCAAGCTGTTGTGCTGGCAGCCAACACACATGACAGGCACTTAGCCAAGCATAAAGCAACAGGTTTAAAACATGTTAGTGTGCAGATAAACCATCTCCTGCCTTAGCAACCAGCTAAGGGGAATTCACAAAAACAAATGAAAAAGAAACCTCCCAAACTCCAGAGCCATCTACTCTTTATACTGTTGTCTTATATAATAACATGTGTAAATCTATGGTTACCCTCCCCCTCACCGGGAAATAGCACTGAGAGGGATACTTTAAAGCAAAGGCATTTTTTGAGGTAGTTAGTACTTGAGATAATATCGAGGTAAAAACTCTTCAACATAACTTAGGCTCAGTCTACGTAGAAAAAAGTAAATACAGATGCAGAGCTGGTGAATTTGAACAATGTAGAGAACCAGACTGGACGGTTCAGGCTCCTAACGCTGCCTTTTTCCCAACAATGGTTGGTTTTATTTTGTTCCGTTTTGTTTTGCTTGGATTATCTGGACAATTACCTCAACTCTCCATTTCACTCTGGTTCTATAGACATAGTCCTCTAAGTGTTCTATTTTTATCATGTTCCAATAAGAACTGAACACAATAGAGCTCATTGAAATGAGTCTCGCTGAAAGGATTAAGCCAGTTAAAGGGATGTTGCCTGCACATCCTATATTTTCCGTGATGCAGGCAAATGAGCAGTTCTCTGCCCTTGGTCTGCCCTCTCCATTACCAACACTTTCCTCCTTGGAATAAGAGTAAAGCAGAATGAAACATTTAGGCAAATAGTCTTGTGAATAAGGGCAAAAGGGAGCACAACCATCTGGGAAGTACACCTAATTGACCAAAGCATGCAGCCCCCACTTCGCAGCTCTGGAAGTTCCCTGGAAGGCTGGACAGGGTTTCCCCTGCACCATGGCCCTCCCTGAGCAAAGTTGAAATTCAGTGGTCCCCTTCAGGTCTGGGGTCAACTCAAAGACTGTAGCCGAGGCTGAGAGGGTCTCACTGCATCATAAGCTCTGGATACCCATGCGGTCCAGTGGCTGGGAACGGCTAGAAGCTCTGAAGGTAGTTCTCTTTCTTAGCCCTCCTTTGGTCTGGTGGCTTTGGGCTTTGGTTTTCCTCTTCATATAAAAACCACTCTTCCTTTTAAGTGAGCTCGAGACAAACAGCATAGGTGCTGTATGAAATATTACTTTGCAGAAGGGCAGCATTTATTTTATTTGCAGGAAGAGAAATGGTGGTGAAAAGGGATTGAACAGCTTCCAGTCCCAAGGCCTGGACTCCTCCGTAGCCAGGTGCATGGAACTGAAAAACAACTCAAAGAGCATGCTCTGTACCTGCCTTACTACCAGCACAGTCTGTGCTGTGGGAACCAGCACAGACTAAACATTCACACAAATTACTTGAAGATCTTGAAATCCCTGTTCCCCCGGGGGTGGGGACACTGGGGCACTCTAAGCTTACTGGTCTCTCAGCAAAAGGACTTTGCATCATGGGTCATATGTCCAGTGGCCACTTCAGAATGCCTTCCGGCTGGCAATGTGATTGGGAAGGCAAGCACAGGGTTTGTATTTACACTGAGTTTTCATAGCCGTCACCCTGTTTTTATTCAGGATGAATTTTTAAATAAATAAAACTATCACCCTGGCCAGGTGGCTCAGTTGCTTGGAGGGTTGTGGGTTCGATTCCTGTCAGGTCACCCACATAGGTTGCTAGTTCGATCACTGGTCAGGGTGCATAGGGGAAGCAACCAATCGATGTTTCTCTCTCTCCCTTCCTCTCTCTCTAAAATCAACAAAAAACATGTCCTTGGGTGAGGATTGAAAAAAATAAAATAAAATTATCAATGGTTTCTAAAAATGCTTTTATGGAAAATCTGTGTAAGATCACGGAGTCATCAATAGCTCATATTAATAACCACTATGATTGTGTTATTGTTACGATTACTATGTTGTGTTTGTAGAGCTGATGGAGGTCTAGGTTAAAACCTTTCAGAGCCACAGATCCTATCCCGAAAGAGAACTTCAAAAAAATTCCTTGTGAGATGGTGCCCAGATTCCATTTAAAGATATATAAACTTCAGAGAAACGGCTGGTCCGGGAAGGAATCAGTCCATTTATGACGGCAACATACTTTACAAAAGTTCTCAGAGGGAGCTGAGGGGGCAAGCAAAGAAAGAACTTTCTTAAGTAAATATCAAATCAATTAAAGGAACAGATCCATGGAAATAAATCATTTACAGAAACAGGTCCTACCTGTGGTTTCTAATACAACATACACTAAATGCTGCACCTCAAGTAACTAAATAAAAAATGGATTCCAAAGTGATTCAGTCCCCACACACTGTAAGAGGCAACCTGCTAAAGCAAACCCTGCAAAACAAAGGCGTTCAAGATATAAAAATTCATAAACCTTTCTTATCGGAAAAGAGGCTGAATGAATATCATGGTGTTCTTATAGCATGTTTGCTTTAGCATTTGTCATGTAGCTACTCTGCGCAAAGGTAAGGTCTGGTATGCAGTGTAATTATTTTCCCACCTACTTCTGTCACAAGGTCTACTTAAAGGGCAATTTCTTTCTTTAGTTCTTTAAATGCTTTCAAAAGATATCTTAAGGTCAAGAAACTCCAACAATGTGCAAATATCTTTCAGGGGTAGTTGATTTCCCCCTCGTACCATTAGGGGAAATTTTATTGTAGTGAGTCTAAAACAAGTTAATGGAGGGTCATGTTTCTGTTTACTCTGGGACAGTATTAGTAATCAGAACCAGGAGGAAGCAGGGCCCCGCAGCACAGCCACTCGCTCTCCCGGCCAGGCTGCCTGCACCCTCCAGTCTCAATTCCAGAGCATGTTACTAGTAAATGACATTGTACCTAATTTATCTGCAATATATATTTACATATCTATATAGGCATGTCTATAGACTTATAGGTATACGGTTAGTGTCTATTGAGGCGAATAACCTCTTCAGGTTGTCAAAGGCTTGATTATAAGATTTGGATTAATTAGTGATGCAACATTTTCATGAGCTTTGGTAGCCGAGGTGTTCTTGTATTCTCTGCAAATCAGTCATTATATGATGGAGTTTGATGACATTTTTCTCCCCAGATGTCCTCTTAGTAACTGAAGTCCAGTAAACAGATTAATACTTCTTTATCCAAACAAATCAGACAAATTCCTGCGGTGACATTTAGCTTCGTACTGGTATGGTCAACAAATATTTATTGGGTGCCTGTCATGTACCTGACACTACACAAGGCACTGTGGAGACAAAGGGAACAATCTCTCATAAAGGGATAGCAAAAAGGAGTGTCTTCGTGGTAATGACAGTTCTGCATCCTGACTGTGGTGGTCACAATAATCTATGTTTGGGGTAAAATTTCATAGAACTACACACATGTGCACATACACATACATGTACACACAAGTGACACCCCCATAAGGTCAGTAAGTCTAGACAACAGTCCTGGAGTAATGTCAGTTTCCTGGTTTTAATAATTTATTACAGTTATGTATGGATGTTCTTCTTTAGGGAAGTTGGATGAAGAGTACACAGAACTTTTTTACTACCTTTTCAACTTCTGGTGATCATAAAATTGTTTCAAAATAAAATGTCTAATTTTAAAAAAAGAAAAGCTTTTGTTTTGGAGGTTGCACTGTGGTGGGAGAGACAGACACCTAACAAGGAGACTAATAACTCATCACAGATTCTTTTATGTAGCATGAAGAACACTATTTAATAAGTGCTGTGATATGAAGTAATAATGGAACCCTCTCTTAGAAAGGGCAATCAGGGAGGAACTCTGAGGGTGGGACATTCAAGTGGAAGAGTGAGCCAGCCAGGTTTAAAGAGATGACTAGCAAACACATTAAAAGAACTTGGCTGGTGTAAGTCATCAGAATGACCTTCAAAATTGTGAGTCTATTAAGGCAAAGCATAGAGGGGTAGCCAGCTTTTATTAGGATGACCTTATATTATGGGCACGTTGTTTACATTTTTAAGTAGAATAAGATTTATAAGCTAAACTTAAAAAGCTTGTGGAAAAATCAAGCATTTGTGATTCATAATTTAAATGTGTAGTTGATAAATTTAATTTCAATATATTGACTATTAATTTTTATATATTTAAAGTAAATTCAAAAAAATCTTTTTTTCTGCATAAAAACTACCCTAGGAAAAACCTCTCATATTTATGGCTTGAGTACCAAGCTCCCCAAAAGATTTCCATGGGGTAATAATCCCTACAACCCCTGGAAAAAAGTTGTGACAAATAGATGCTGTGAAACAAACCAACTTTTGCCTGTGTATTAAAGGAAGTGGTTTGTGCTGAGGCTATCTATGGAGCTAAACTGCCCAATTTTTATCTTAAAAGACAACAACAAAAAAATTCCCTTAACAAGGATCACCTCAATGTCATCACAATTTCTGCTAAGCACATGCATTAGTTCCTTCCTCTGGATCCCTTAATGCTGTATACATATGTTCTAATACATCACTTCTTTTTTTTTAATATATATTTTATTGATTTTTTACAGAGAGGAAGGAAGAGGGATAGAGAGTTAGAAACATCGATCAGCTGCCTCCTGCACACTCCCTACTGAGGATGTGCCCACAACCAAGGTACATGCCCTTGACCGGAATTGAACCCAGGACCCTTCAGTCTGCAGGCCAATGCTCTATCCACTAAGCCAAACCGGCCAGGGCTACATTACTTCTTAGACTGAAGTGTAAGTTTCTATTATATATCTATTTTCCATGGGTTCCTACTAGGTTAGGCATCATTTCTTATTCATCTTTGTATCCCAATAATTATGACACTCTGAGCACCTTACACTGGATGAAAAGTTGCCATAGATGTTCTTCATGGACTTGGGATTAATTCAAACGTTTTCTTCCCACCAGCCTATTCAAAAATTCAAACACTACCCTAATTGGCTTCATGACTTAGCTTCCTAGATTCATCCAGTCCTATTGGATTTCTGACCTGGTTTCAAATTGTTTACACTGGCCCTGACCTGGCACTAACTGCCTTAGGACACAGCTTCTGACATTTTCCCACTGACTCCACCCACCCCACCAACAGGACTAAGTCTGTCAGGGAAGAGCATGAGACACTCAGAGCTTGGGAGAGTGTCTGGAAATAATAGTGATCCAATTAGTCTTTAAAGATTAAAGTCGTTTAATAATCATAACATTTCTTGAATACCTACACTGCTCCAGGTACTCTCCTGAGAACAGGGGTATTAAAAACTAGTAAGATGTGGTCCCTCTAATCAAGAAGATAGTGAAGAACGGAAGTGTTCTTACAGAGGTTTATACAAAGTTCCAGAGGATTACCTAAGACAAGACCACATTCCAAACTAGACAGAAAAGCTAATAGAGGAAAGATTTCTTATAGCCTATGGTCCTGTTAAATTTGGGTGGTTAGATCAAATTGGCTTTGTGACTGCTTCAATGTCAGGAAGTGAAAGAGGCCTACAATGACTTAGGGAATAGTGTTTGATACTGAAAATGCAGAAGGAAGTGCTGGTCTCTGAGTTATGTTGATTAATTCTGTTTGGGACACATTGAGTTTAAAATGCATATGAAATAAATTCGGATATACCAGTATGCAACTGGATAAAATAGTTTACAGTTTAGAAAAACTCCATGGACGGAAGTTGTAGATTTGGTAATCATCACCATATACAGCCTCAAGGGTAAATGAATTGTCCCAGAGATAACTGAACAGTGAGAAGAGAAGAAAGCAAAATTGGCACTCTAGGGTTCATCCACATTGAAGAATTAAGCAAAGGAAGAGGAAACTATTAGGGAACCAAGAAGAGCAACATGCAATTAAAAAAATGTTTTATAAAGAGCCAGCAGCCCTGACAGCTGTGGCTTATTTGGTTGGATGTCATCTGGGTTGTGGACTGCCAGCCGAATGATGTTTTGCTCTCACATTGATGTTGTTTTTTCTCTCTCTCTCTCTCTCCCTCTCCTTTCCTCTCTCTAAAAAATCAGTTTAGCCCTGGCCAGTATATCTAAGTGGTTAGAGCATTAACCTGCCCCTGAAAGATCTTGGGTTCCATTCCCAGTCAAGGGCACATACCTGGGTAGCAGGTTTGATCCCCAACCCCAGTCAGGGCAGGTGCAGGAGGCAACCAATCGTTGTGCCTGTCATATCGATGTTTCTCTCCCCCCACCCCCCCGCCCCGCTTCCTTCCATCCATTCCACTCTCTCTAAATATCAATGGAAAGAATATATCCTCAGGTGAGAATTAATCAAACCAAACCAAAAAAAATCAATTAAAAAAAAAGCCACGAGATAGTAGTTGTGGTGGACATTGTTGGTTTCCTAACAAGTATCAATTTCCTGCTCGCCTTCATACACTCTCTCCCTTCATGAAGTCCAGGAGCCTCTAGAAAAGCTGAATGTCTATAGCTCCAAGGGTTGACCTAACTAATCTAAAGATAATCCCAACCCCTTGAGTGGGAGTTGTAAAGGGCAAATAACCCAATGATATTCAAAAAAAGTTTGATGAAATGGATGAAGGTGTCAAAAGTTACATACTTCTAATTATAAGTTCTGGGATGTAATATACAAAATGGTAGCCATAGTTAACAAAATTGTTTTGTATATTTGAAAGTTTCTAAGAATCTCTCTCTTAAAAGTTCTCATCATGCCCAGCAAATTAGCCTTTTATTATATAGGATAAAACCAGAAAAAAAATACATAAAAAAGAAAGGAGAGTTTGATGGGACTGTAGATAAATTCTTCATTATTCTCTTAGAGGAACTTCTAGAAGCAATGATTTCCCTTCCTCCAGATGTCATCCTAAGTAACTTTGAGGCTCAGACCTGCTGCAGACTTCTTTCCCTGCCAGTCTGAGAAAGAAGCCCACCAAAGGAAGAAAACCAAGTCAGGAGAACACTAGAGATACAGAGCTGGAGCCAACCCTGATACCTGCTCTACCTCTAGACTTCTTATGTAACCTATGAAGTTTCTTATTTCTTAAACCAATTTGGAAAATAATAATAACAATAATAATAATAATTAAACCAATTTGGGTTGAGTTTTCTGTTACTTTCTTCTGAAGCAGAACTATTATAGTTGTGTCACAGAAACTGTAAGAAGTGAGAACTTCTGCAGGAAGTGATCAAGAGTGATACCTAGAGATCAGGTGATGGACCTGAAATGCATCCAAAGAATTTGGTAAGCAGGTCTTGAAGAGACCAGTTTCAGTGGTGGTAGCTGTGATGGGGAGATCCCAGTGAGTGGAGAAATGAATGGTAACTGAGCTAGCAGAGATCCCTCTTCAGTAAAGTTTGACCACAATTTGAAGAGAACACTGCAATGAGAAACCATTACTGTAAAGGAATGTAGTGTTGAGGAAGATTTTTGTTTGTTTATTTTGAAGATGAGAGCTAATTAGTGGATGAGTCTACAGGTGGGTCTTACCATTACTGTGTTCTCACCTCCCCTAAATTCATGGAGAATTTCAGTGAAGAGAGTTAAGGGTTCAATTAACTATAATAGCTTCTTTTCCTGGATTTAGCTATAAAAACTTCAGAGAAGTCAAAAGCAATACCTCAGTATTACAGTCTAACCTTCTTTTTTTACATTCTAATCCTTATATTAGATATACAAGACCAAAAACATGCAGAATGAGCCTACTAAAGCAATTAATAAAAAAAAGGAAGCTCTTGAGAAAACATGTACAAGAAAGTTCATGCTACATTTTTTATAACTGAAATATTGGGGGAAATATAAATGACATTAACAGAGAATGGTAAAACTAAAAAAAATGCATTAAGTAATATTCTACTGACTACTTACTTTGCAGCATTTAAAAAGAATGAGTTGGAACTCTATGCACTGACAATAAAAAAATCCAATTGAAAACATTAACTTATAGAACAATATGTGTGATATGATCCCACACGTGCAATTCAAAACAGAATAGTTTATACTTATGCAGAGAAGAAAGGTCAAGAATATATGACAAAGTGGTTACTTCTTAGATGGAAGTGGGATATGGGGTTCAGGGCAAGGGGGAGCTTCTTAGGAAAGGGCAATTTCATATGTATCTTATACTTCTATGTAAGTTGAATTTTACAAGAATAATATTTTTATTTATTTTGTTGCATTATAAATTTAAAAAATAGTAAGTGCTTGGGAAAAAGTGAGACAGTTTCATGTGATACTTATCTTTCTCTGACTGGCTTATTTCACTTGGCATAATACCCTCCAGATTCTTCCACGCTGTCTCAAAGGGTAAGTGATCCTTCTTTTTTACAGCTGCATGGTATTCCATTGTGTAAATGTATCACAGCTTTTTTATCCACACAAATACTGATGGGGTACTTGGGCTGTTTCCAGATCCTAGCTATTATAAATTGTGCTGCTATGTACATAGGGGGTGGGGAGATGAGGAGGAGAGATTAACCAGGGAAATTATATGCACATATACATAGCCCATGGACACAGACAATAGTGTGGTGAAGGCCTGGGAGAGGTGGGGGACATCTATAATACTTTCAACAATAAAGATTAAAAAAATTTTTAAGTGAGGCAGTTGAAAAGCGGGAACTAAATTTATACCAATCAGCATATCACATTTTCCCTTAAATAGGGAAAAGACCACAAGATTGATCTTTTTTAATATATTTTTATTGATATTAGAGAGGAACGGAGAGGGAGAGAGAGAGATAGAAACATCAATGATGAGAAAGAATCATTGATCAGCTATCTCCTGCATGCCCTACACTGGGGATCGAGCCTGCAAACCAGGCATGTGTCCTGACTGGGAATCTAACCATGACCTCCTGGGTTCATGGGTCAACACTCAACCACTGAGCCATGCCAGCAGGGGCAAGACTGATTATTTTTAATGCCCTTCTCTCACATTATAGAAGCCAAATGGATATGAGTTTGTGTGCTATTCTTTGGGAGCATTTTAACTAATTAGTTGTTGAACATATGTAAAACCATTGGCGTCAAGTTTATCTCTAACTCCTTATTCACCAGCTGGTTAAATTTGGCATTATTTATTTTCAAATTGTAAGGCTGCTCAAATGAAATTGGCTGCTGCTTCATGAAGATTCCCATATGAGCACATTTGCATGTGTGAAATATACACTGTGAGGCTGACAAGGGAGCCCAAAAGGCTCCGTTTGATCCTAAAACAAATCTCATCAGTGAGCCAAGCAATTCAGCTGAATTCTCTGATAACTTGGTCACTCACCTAGGAAGTAAGAGAAGAGTAAGCCACACAAATGGGAGTACTACCCGCTGTGATTTCTTAATCAAAGTCGTCTGAATAGAGGGTTTCAATAAACAGAACACCATCGAACACCTAGAGAAATGAGACAGGGAATCCAACGCTCAGAGACGGAATTCGCATTCTACACAAACATGCAACCATTTTATAAATATACTAGAGGCCTGACACATGAAATTTGTTCAAGGGGCTTGGCCCCAGCAGCCCCAGCTTCGTCCAGAAGGTCATCCAGAAGGACGTCCGGAAGGTCGTTCAGCTGTCCAGTCAAATTAGCATATTATGCTTTTATTATTATAGATTGTCAGCAGTCTATTTCTATATAACTATAGTTATTATTGCAAATCTAACATAACTTAAAAACCTTTTAATTAAATTAGGCCAATAATGACCTTTAGTCATAGGCTATCAATGGTTTACCAAATAATTAACCCATGCACAGTGATTAGTTATCAGTTCCTAATTACAAAGGTCAAATGTTATATTCTCTCCACATAGTTAATTCAACAAGGTGTCAGACATCACCCACTCAGTCTCACAGAGAGAAAACTTCTCTAATACCTAAGGCAGACAATTCAAGAAGTGCCCACATGTGAATATCTGTCTAAATCATTCTGAGTCTGGAACAGAGTAGCAAATAAATTTGGAGGGGAAAATTGCCTTTTTTATTGAGTTATAATAATACATTAGTTTCAGGTGTACAACATAATGATTTAATATTGTAAAACAATCACCACAATGCAAATGTTTTTTAATCACTAAAACCAGAGGGGGAAAAATGGCCAAGAGAGTGAAAAACTAGATAAAATTAGTTTATCTATCGCCAAATCAGACTCATGAATACTTAGTCAAAATAAGACATAAAAATTAAGAAAATGTGAATTAAATAATTTGGCTATATAGTAATTTGGGTATAATCATTGTATCAAAGTATATAAAGAAAGACATTTAGTAGAAAAATATATACCCAGTCAACAATCAAACATGTAATGAGCAAACACCACATATATGACTGGTCATACAACTATAAACAAAACAGGTGAGACCTCTGTCCTTCAAGAGCTTCCAAATTTTGAAAATTGACAAATATTATCAAAGAAAATCAAGTCTCACCCTGGCTGGTATGGCTCAGTTGGTTGGGTGTTGTCCCATGCACCAGAAGTTCCCTGATTCAATTCCCAATCAGGGCACACGCCCAGGTTTCAGGTTCCATCCCCAGTAGGGGGCATGCAGAAGATAGCCAATCAATGATTCTCTCTTACATCAATGTTTCTCTCTCTCCCTCTCTCTCTCTCTAAAAAAAAAAAAAAACCAATAAAACCATATTTAAAAAAAGAAAATCAAGTCTCCTGCCTTAATACCAGATGGCTTTTATTTTCCATTTTTAGGGTTACACATCTACAAAGAAATAAACAAATCAAAATTTTATTTTATTTTTAATAAACACTAGAAGAGTATATTTTAACTTTAAACATTTACCCAAATAAATTTTTTATACACACAGAGTTTAATAAATTACAAGCATACAGCTCTCTGATAGTTCTATAGTATACTTAATGAAAAATATAGAATACACTTGGCTTCACAAGATCAGACTGAACCGAATCAATTTTTTAAATACAAAATTTACACAATAATCTCAATCTGTCTATAAAAGTTCTTTATAAAGTGGTTCTGTGATTTTTGCAGTGCTGCTGTTACCAAGTGGATGACATTTATATTAATGTCTTTATTTTACTTTGGAAGTATATTTCTTATACTTTTTCACATATCATCATTCAAATTTAAAATCTCAATTTTTAATACTAGAGAATTTACTTTCTTCTCACAGCAGTTACTACTGTCATTGATTATAAACACTTTAAATTTTAGCTCCATAAAAACCAGATTTTTATTGAAGGACTGCAGGGAGAAAGTTAATGTCATATATTCTCTCCACACAAGATCTGCACTTGGTGAATTTCTCTTTAAAATATTCTATTAGTGCTGAATTTTAACTATAGGTTGTAATTTGATATGCACAACTTTGTAACAATTGGCATAACAGTCAGAAACTGTCTCCAAAGAAACCAACCAATGATCCAAGAACAGGAACAAAAAAACATGGGCTGAAATTAATGCTAAGATACTTTCTTTGTAATACTTCCAAACATTAGCATGAAGAGGTGACCCAAGGAGAGACAGATGGACAAGAATTCACCCCTTATCTAAGGGATGGAAAATCTGAGGGGCCAAGTAGTCTCCTAACCAGAGATGCATAACTTTAACTTGATGGGCACATGAATGGAACAAGAGTTCAATTCTCCATAGTCCAGCACCTGCCACACCAAAATGTAGGAAAAATGTAAAAAATAGAGAAGTGCTAAATCAACACACACACACACACACACACACACACACACCATCCAATCTTCTGTGCACACTGTATGCCTTTCCCACTACTTCAATCTGAAGTGACTATTTTTCATTTATTCTCCTTTTAATATCTGTCTATGATGTTAGCCAGAGTGTATTTACTCAATCTCTGTTTGACTTTCTTTTTATTATGAATCTAAGAACTGTTTTTTACTGTAGAAGTAAAAAAGTAACATTAATTATTAAATGTAGCTGTGATTTAGGGTTGAATGATTGTATCCCATTATGTTCTATGTTTTTTAAAAAAGTAAAATTAAATAATACTATTGAAACATTAAAATTATTTAGATAAAGCAGGAACTCAATAATGTTTCAACCTTTTCTGAGCAATTTTCAATACAATATTTCACTAATTTCTTCTCAGCATTTTTTCCATTTGTTATAATTCAGTAATGGGTTGGGTTCTAAGAAAAACAGAAAAAGAAACATGGTCTGTATAAAATAGAAGCACAATTTAAATTTTAAACACTGAAACAGAATGTCCTGTGCGTGTGATTTTTGCCCCCTGAACACAGGGCTCCTTTTGATGTCCTGGGAGAGTTCAGTGAGCGGGGATGTAGGAGTTAGGGAAAAAAGGAGAAAAGATGGATAGTGACTAGAAATTGGTATCAAATTCCAAAACTGGGATGCTGAATTGTTCTTACAGCCCTAAAATTATATTTTGAAATGTAATCGCCTGCTGATTCCGAGCACACTTGAAAGAGAAAAGGCCAGGTCCCCAGGCCCCTAAGGACTTTCATTGATAATCAGAAAGAAGGTTTAAAGGCGATCAAACCAAAAAATCTTAAAATGTTGAATCGTGTGATTTTTTTTTAAATGTAAGAAACTACTTTCTGCATAAACAACACTCCAGGAGAACAATAAAATTAGGAAGAAAGAACACTGTGATGATCCAATTTTTGAAAAAGTGCACAGTGGTTTTGTCACAATAAAAATTTGTGTGCTTCAAAAGCAGTTTGACTTTTAGCCATGAATAGTACATAATACTAAATGCTAAAAAAAAAAAAATACTAAATGTTAATGTTTTCTCCTCTATCGATCAACAGTAAAAAGTAGAAACGTATTCTTGGCCTTTTTCTTTTAATTTTTAAGCTTTTAGGAAGGCATACAATTTGTTCCAGGTTGATCCAAAAATTAATGTCATGGGGCAAATTTGACAGAGCATCTTTCCTTCCTATAATCTTTCTTGGTGCCAGAAGAGAGCCTGGTAGGACAGAGGGGAAGTTGACCCTCAAATCAGGCCTCTCAAAGAGCCCTGGGCTGTTGTAAGGATTGCCTTGTCTTCATTTCATCTTTTTCTTTGCAAATGACTGGATCTGCTGAAGCTAAAGAGTCGTACAACCAAACATGGTGGGCACATCACTTGCAGTTGGAGTCAGAGTGTAGCCTGAAGGAAATGTGTAAAAAGAATGCAGGCTGTAGGTTTAACCCCCAGGTAGCTGGACGCAAGGCCAATAGTTTCCAAAAACACTAAGAGTTCAAAAGCATCCGTTGGTGCCCCATATTGATAAGAAGCCATGCTAGTGGCTGCATCGTAAGCTATTGAGAGGGAAAGAGAGAATGAGTGGCTAAATCACACTAAATCATTTGAGGCTGTCTTAAATGACAGGTTAGTAACAAGACAGGTATGTCTAGGTGCTAGCTGCACAGTGTAGTCATAGAGGGAAGTCACAGCAGACTAGGCCAGCAGAGTATTTTCGTCTTGCCTACTTAAGCAATTTCAGCCTTCCGTCTTGTCCCTTGGAGAAAAAGAAAGAGAAGAGAGAAGAAAAGGAGAGATTGGAAGGAGAAACAAAATAATGGAATTATACCGATCACTTTTCTATCTTGAAGAAGAAGGGAAAAGGCCAGCTTGTTTTATATCCATTCCAAAACCTGTTCAATGTTTCATAATGAAATATTCCATAAAAATAAATACATCAGACAATAATTTAAATATTAAAGATGACCTGGGAGCTACAACATAACCCTATACCCTTGAGAATTAGTCTGGCACTCTGCACTAAGATTTTTTTATTCAAAAAACCCCTAACTCTACGTCTTTATCTTAATGGCTTTCATAGAGCCAAAGTAGCTAGAAAAAATTTTTTAACTATATGATATTTTTGTACAGAATCAGGGGATTCTGGGGAAAAATGAAATTTTGGGGCAGATTTTCTTAAGTTTGTATCATAAATTTACTTCTCTAGCGCTGTTAAATATACCACTACAGGTGTGCCTCACTGGTCTTCTGTTATCTAATACAAATAAATGGAAAATATTTGAACTCTTAGAATTACAGATGATGCTGGATTTTTCAAAATAGAGATTTTGAAAGAGGGGAAGAAAGTCATCAGTAATAACCCAAAACAACCACAGACAGTAAGTACATCCTAAAGGCCAGTCACTGCCCTGCATTATCATATTTAATCTTTACAGTAACCTGTAGGACAGGCATTAATTTTCATACATTATCACATTTAATCTTTACCGTAACATGTAGGGCAGGCATTAATTTTCCTGCTCTACAGGTAAGGAAACAGGAGCTTATAAAGATTAACTATTTTGCGCAAGTCAATTTCATTAGTAAGTCAACTGAACTCAAGTCTCTGTGACTCCAAAGGCTACGTGTATGTTCTTAACCACTATTCTCTACTTCCTCATACCACCAGGTTTGGGGAAAGAAAATCACCCTTGCTCAGGGATGTTCCTTGAGATATGCAGGTTCTCAAAGAATCATGGGGTCTCAAAGTGTGCATGCCTACCCTCTATTTGAATTCCTTCAACATCCCAAATACTACTTCCATTAAATATCTAGGTTCCGCTCCCTATATGGGAGTTTAATAGGGAAGAAGAAGAAAAAACAAATTGAGATTATCTCAGAGCATCTCTTAGTGACATTCCCTTTATGTGTATATTTATGGGGGAGGGAGAGGAGAACAAGTATAACTAAGTCAGAGTCCCATGTAGTGATATAAAACCAGCTCACCAGCTATAAATAAATCTGTTCTAAAGCAAGTAGGAGCCTCATATTAATTGAATTATGCTCTTATAGTTGTTCCCAGGCATAAAGGAAAAAAAAATATGATTGAAGACCAGAGGAAGTATTGAAAATTGGTCAATAAAACAGTGATGTTTATCTCATTTGCATACAGAGACTTTAAGACTACACTTCAAATTTATGAGCCAGATTACTCAATTATAGAAAGGCAAGTAAGTCAACCTCAATTGGGAAAAAAGAGTCCCATAAATTGTGCATTGTGAACTGTATTTTCAAGGACTCTGAGGACCACAGTCAGAAGCATAAAGTAAAATATGAATTGGGAGGGGGAGTTGTAATTAAAGATGGTAAACTGAACACATACATTTATCTCATCTCTCTCTCCTGAAACTCCCTAAAACTACAGTAAAGATATTTTTGCTAAGAACACCACTCCAAGGGTAACAAGAATGGGAGAAAAGCCCAGCCAGTGTTGCCCAGTGGTTGAGTGTTGACCTATAAAACAGGAGGTCATGGTTCAACTCCCACTGAGGGCATATGCCCAGGTTTCAGGCTTGATCCCCAGTGGGGGCATGCAGGAGGCAGCCAATCAATGATTATCTCTCATCATTGATGTTTCTCTCTCTCCCTCTTCCTTTCTTCTAAAATCAATAAAAAGTGAAAAATAATAAAAAATAAATAGATAAAAGAATGGGAGGAGACAAAATACAAAAAAAAATTTTTAACTTTAAAAGTAAAGATTGAAAAGTAGAAGGACAAGAGTCTAAGAAAGCTGAATCCTAAAATCAGTAGCTGCTGGAGTCTAATAGCAACTCAGTTGGCTTTCTTTAGTGTTTCTTTAATTCTTAGACGTTGGCAGAACCAGGTAAGATTTCAATTCTATGAAATCTTCGTAGGAAATTAGAGAGGTAGATATTATGACCCATGAAAAAGAAAGTCTAATAGCTGTGCTTGGGAAATCTTGAAGTAGTTAAAAAGTAGACTTGATGATTTGAGAAATCTAGGAAAACTGGAATTTGAAGAGAAATGTTTAAAATTATTTTTATTAAAATATTTATTGTAGAAAATTTGGAAAATATTAAAAAGTATAAAGAAGAGAAACTATCTGTAATCACAAAAATTTTTTTTAAATGACTCTAGAAATATATCCATTTTTGCACTTCTCCTCTGTGCTCAAGGGAAAGAAATCACCACCCAATCAATTCAGTGAACACTGTAAAAAAACTCAGTACTCAATAATGACCAGATGGTTCCTAATGTCTAATTCTGTCTGGATCATCTAGTTTCCACATCAGAGTCACAGTACTGGAAGAAGAAGAAGAAGAAGAAGAAGAAGAAGAAGAAGAAGAAGAAGAAGAAGAAGAAGAAGAAGAAGGAGGAGGAGGAGGAGGAGGAGGAGGAGGAGGAGGAGGAGGAGGAGGAGGAGGAGGAGGAGGAGGAGGAGGAGGAGGAGGAGGAGGACTTTTACAAGGCCCTATCAATATCTTAGAAAGTATAGGTACATGATTGTAACCACATGCTAAGTGTCAAGGTAGACTAGGAAGGCACGGAAAAAGTCATCTATAGGTATCTCCCCTGGGCCAGCATTCTAGGCCTTATTGTTACTAATAGAAACCATGCTGAGTTTGTTTACCCCTTTAGGATCATAACAGAGACAAATGGAAACCCACTGGATACTGTCACAGTCCAGGGCACGGTTGGACCCTTTCAGACAACAACTCTCACTGAAGATGAGTTCTGTCTCAAATATTTCAACACAAGGGGAAACCAAGCACCATGAAAGGGATATACCAAATCCAAATAAAGACAGAATTTACAGTACAGGAACTAAGAATAATAGAACAATTTGAAAGAGACTTTAAAACAAGTTTGTTTAAAATGTGTAGAGCTAAAAAAAAATGCCAAGGACAAGAAATTATTTTTTAAGAACATATCTATATTTGAAAATTAAATACTAGACAAGGAAATATAATCACTGAGAAGTTCAAGTAATTGAAGAATACTTACTTGAGTACTGTTTTTGTGAGTAGAGCCCCACCCTAGGGTCTTGTACAAAGTATGGTTTATAGAACTTGTCTGTGTTGACCTTTAAAGAATCTTTTACAGATTCTGCCAACTTGAACCTTTCAGTAGAGTTCCTTTTCATATAGTCATTTAAAAAATTGTTGAGCCCAGCTGGTGTAGCTCAGTGGTTGAGCATCAACCTATGAACCAGGAGGTCACAGTTCGATTTCTGATCAGGACACATGCCCCGGTTTCGGGCTCGATCCCTAGTTGGGGGGTGTGCACACAGAGACAGCTAATCCATGATTCTCTCTCATCATTGATGTTTCTCTCTCTCTCTCTCCCCTTCCTTTCCTCTCAATAAAAAATTTTTTTTCTTTTTTAATTGTTGAATGCTACCATTTGGCAGGCACTGAGCTAGAGGAGAGGGTGGAAAGGGGGTAGTAAAGGTGAAGGATGGTCTTTGCCCTTGAGGAAATTACTGTCTAGTAAGAGAGTGATTTCTGTGAGAGGCATACAATCATAGAATATAGGCTAATTATAAAGGCTGTAGTTGTAACAGCTAACCTGTGCCCAGCTCTATACAAAATGCCTACCTAGTTGCATTCTCTAATCCTCACAAGAACCTTATAAGATTAGTGTTATCATCCCCATTGTACCAAGGAGAAAATGGATGGGTCCTTAGAACATTATAATAACTTTCCCAAGATCAAAGATATAGATTTTAGGGTTAGGATTCCAATTCAGCACCCTCCTTCTTTTTTGCTACATTTGGTTGATTTTGTGCAAAATGCTTTTGGAACACAGAGGAAGGAGGAAAGATCTGGCCTCATAAAAGTCTTTATCTTCCTCTAAATTTAATCTCTTTTTTCTTCCCTATTCCATAATAAAACAATTACCACTCAAAGTACAATGTTTGGGCTAAAATGTCAATGAGTTACAAGGCATGGTTCCAACTTGGAAGGAGCTTCTATTTTATTTTTTTAATATATATTTTTTATTTCTTTCAGAGAGTAAGAGAAAGGGGGAGAGAGATAGAAACTTCAATGATGAGAGAGAATCATTGATTGGCTGCCTCTTGCACACAACCCAGTGGGGATCGAGCCCACAACCCCAGCATGTGCCATCACCCCCAGGTTCATAGGCCAACACTCAACCTTGCCGGCTGGGCAAGGAGCTTCTATTTAGATAGACAGAATGGTAGGGGAAAAAATAATGTATAAATATTATAAAATATGTAAATAATGTATAGTATAATATATTAAAAATGATAGCTATAGCCCTAACTGGTTTGGCTCAGAGGATAGATCGTCGGCCTGCGGATTCAAGGGCCCCAGGTTCGATTCCGGTCAAGGGCATGAACCTTGGCTGCGGGCACATCCCCAGTAGGGGGCGTGCAGGAGGCAACTGATCGATGTTTCTCGCTCATCGATGTTTCTAACTCTCTCTCCCTCTCCCTTCCTCTGTGTAAAAAAATCAATAAAATATATTTAAAAAAAAAAACCTGAAGGAAAGGAAAGAGGGTTGAGGACAGCTAGGCTTTAAGCAGCGGTTCTCAACCTGTGGGTCGCGAACAATGAAAATACATCCTGCATATCAGATATTTACATTACAATTCATAACAGTAGCAAAATTACAGTTATGAAGTAGCAACGAAAATAATTTTATGGTTGGGGGTCACCACAACATGAGGAACTGTATTAAAGGGTCACGGCATTAGGAAGGTTGAGAACCACTGCAAGGTGAAGTAATCAAAGGAATCAAAGAAAGAAAGGAAAGTTGTTGTAAGAGAGTTGACTCAAAAGTTTGAAAAAGTCAATCCATGAGTTCCTATGGGGCGCAGTTACGGTGCTTTGGCCAGGTTCAAGCCTCGGACTAATGAAAGGACAGGGTCCTCTCATTGCCATGTGCAAGTCCCAGCTGGAGGGCAGGGCCCACCCAGCACAATTATAGCCAACGGCTGTGGTTGTAAGCTTGAACTTATGGTCCAAACACGTAACCCCACGTGCCTTGTGGTAGAGTTCAGGTGCATATAGTTGAGTGAGGTTGGAACTCACGAGAATGCTGTAAACAACGTGATCACGCCCCTACTTTGCCTCGTGGCATCTGCTATAAAATAAAGACATGGCTTGTGGGTGCTGGCACTGTCTCCTCATCAGGGAGCAGTGTCCCACCGAGAGCCAGCTTTCATTCTCTTATCTGCCTTTCCTTAATCCTTTCACCCCCCCCCACTCAGTTTACCCTTTGGCCGAAACATATGGCGCCCGAACAGGGACTGACTTTGGCCACAAAAAGTTCCCATTCAGAATGGCAGTTTTTCATTTTTAATATATATTAAATGTTTTCATTTAACAAATTAAGAATTTTAATATACACAAAAATATATATAATTGCACTATTCATCATATAATTATGAATTTTAAAGAATTATTTCAGCCCTGGCCGATTTGGCTTAGTGGATAGAGCATTGGCTTGTAGACTGAAGGGTCCCGGGTTTGATTTCAGTCAAGGGCACATGTCCAGGTTGCACGCTCAATTCCCAGTAGGGGGCGTGCAGGAGGCAGCCGATCACTGATTCTCTCTCATCATTGATGTTTCTATCTCTCTCCCTCTCCCTTCCTCTCTGAAATCAATAAAAATAAAAAGTAAAAAGAATTATTTCACTGCTTGCCCTGGCTGGTGTGGCACAGTTGGTTGAGCATCATCCCATGCACTGAGAGGTCACCAGTTCAATTCCTAGTCAAGGCACATGCCTAGGGTTTCAGGCTTGATCGCCAGTAGGGGGCATGCAGGAGGCAATAGATCGGTGTTTCTCTCATTGCTGTTTCTATCTCTCTCTCCCTCACCCTTCCTCATTCTCTCTCAAATCAATAAAAACACATTTAAAAAAAAAGAATCATTTCATTGCTTATTAGGCACTGTGATCCTAAATGGTGCACAAGCATAAAATTGTAGGGAAGATGCCCTCTTTTTAAAATTTTTATTAAATTTATTGGGGTGACATTGGTTAATAAAATTATATGGGTTTCAGGTGTACAATTATAATACAAAATCTGTATATCATAGTGCGTGTTCACCACCCCAAGTCAATTCTCTTTTCACCACAACTTATCCCCCCTATACCCTCTTCTACCTCTCCCCACCCTTCTTCCCCTCTGGGAATGACCGTAGTATTGTCTGTGTCTATGAGTTTTGGGGGGGTTTTTGCTTAATCCCTTCACCTATTTCACCCAGCCTCTCAATGCCCCCCTCCCCTCTGACAGCTGTCAGTCTGTTCTCTGTGTCTATGAGTGTGTTTCTATTTTGTTTGTTAGTTAATTTGTCCATTAGATTGCACATATATGTGAAATCATATAACTTGTCTTTCTCTGACTAGCTTATTTCACTTAGCATGGCAGTTTTTCAATCCTGGGTCTTCTATTTACCAACTATTTGAAAGGTCTGATTAACCTCTGAACTTTGTGTCAATGTCTTTATCTTTCCACTGGGGATAAAAATGCCTGATTCACAGATTTTGTCCGAAGTTAAGTGAGGCAATTTATGTGGCATGCTCGGTGCCCTGCACATATCAAGGAGTCAACAAATGTCAGACTTACACATGTATATTATTCCATGTAAAGCTGAGAAACTTGAGGGAAACATAATTATAGCTTTCTGGTAATATGAAGGATTTTACAAGAAAAGATGATAATTGTTTTCCATGTTCACAGAGGAGATAACCAAAAAAAGTGGGGGGAGGGATTTAAACTGTTATGTGATTGTGGTCAATGATAGCAGTTAGGAGGTGGGAATACATTACATCTCAGATAGTTGGACATAGATGGGGGGCATAAAAAGAGAAGAGATTTTTTTATCTCTTTGGAGACATTTTAGCAAAAACTTCATGAGGCAGATGGATAGACTCCTTCTGGTACTAAGATGATGGGATTTTGTGACTATATAAGCTAGTATTTGCCAATAAAAACTTCCTCCTGTGTGGCCCTTTTTATCCAATAATGATTTCCTGCTCTACTTTGTCTGCCAAATGTATCCAAAATGTAATCAGTGAGTAGATTCATAAGTCCAATTGCAAGCTTTAGAAATAAATGACTCTGATCCTTTATAGTAGAATTTTAAAACCAGCCAATGTTCAAGGTTTCTTGGAGGTTTAGACTCAGCTGTAGTTTTGTTTTAAACTTTTTCCCTTTCAACACCTCAGGAAGGAGCAACAAGAACCTTCTCTTCTCATTAGAATCGTATTTCCAGTTTATCTGGGCTTTTTTTAAAAAATATTTTTATTGATTTCAGAGCGGAAGAGAGGGAGAGAGAGATAGAAACACTAATGATGAGAAGAACCATTGATTGGCTGCCTCCTGCACGCCCCCTACTGGGGATCTAGCCCACAACCCGGGCATGTGCTCCTGACTGGAATCGAATCTGGGACCCTTCAGTCCACAGGACGATGCTCTATCCACTGAGCCAAACTGGCTAGGGCCTGGGCTTTTTTTTTTATCTGTTTGATGCAGGATATCAACCAAATCCTGCAACCTAACTCTCTAATATCTTTTCCCACCAGAAAAACCAACTTGCCTCTCTTCATCCCGGCATCAAGAGCATCAGCTGGCCCAGGCACTGACAACAGTGTGGTGATTGCCAGAGAGAAAAGGGGGTGGGGGAAGGTACAAAAGGGGATAAGGGATAAATGGTGATGGAAGCAGACTTGACTTGGCATGGCGAACACACAATATACAGATGATGTATTATAGTTGTACACCTGAAACCTATATAATTCTATTAACCAATGTCCCCCAAATGAATTCAGTTAAAAAGTGGAAAAAAAATTAAAAAGAGCATCAGCTGTTCAGCCTTGGCACTTTCAGAAACTGCCAAATAGAGACAAGTTAAACTGGCAGAATCCGTCTAACCAGGTGAGGCAAGGGAAGATCCAGCACAGGGCTGAGTTAATTAAACGTTTGACCAAATATAGCAGGCTAATTATTTTTAAGTTGATATTGTGTGGCCTGCGAATGATGTTATAAATATCCAAATGGCCCTTGGCAGAAAAAAGGTTTCCCACCCCTGCACCCAAATCACCCTACAAGAATAAGAGGTAGCCCCGACCTGTTTGGCTCAGTGGATAGAGCGTCGGCCTGCAGACTGAAGGGTCCCGGGTTCGATTCCGGTCACGGGCATGTGCCTTGGTTTCGGGCACATCCCCCCAGTTAGGGGGTGTGCAGGAGGCAGCTGGTCGATGTTTCTCTCTCATCGATGTTTCTAACTCTCTATCCTTCTGCCTTCCTTTCTGTAAAAAAAATCAATAAAATATATATAAAAAAAAAAAGAATAAGAGGTAAATGTCCTGTTTAAACTTTGTTTAACCCATTTCCCTATCTGGACTGAACGGCTATTCAGTCATCAAAATGTCTACCTCTCCTGTGTTAATCTCTTAAAACGAAATAGTTTAGGATTCACACTGGGTTCAAACCTTAGTTCTAACACAATCCATCTCTGTGACTTTGGGCAAGTTACTTAAGCCCTCTCAGCCACTGTTTCCATGTCAGGAAATCGATGCTAACATGAGTTAATATTAGTGTCACCTTGGGGTTGTTGTGAGAATAAGATGCATTCTAGACACAGGAGAAGCTCTCGTTAAAAGCTCTATTTTTAATTAATTCTCTCCATTTCCACCACAACCCTTGTAGATAATGTTCCACCTCCTCTATTACAGTATCTGACCTCAGCCAGCCTCCCAACTTTAGGTCTTTTTCCTGTTCCAGCGATTCCTGCATATTGTTGCCAAAGAATCATTCAAAGTGCTGCATTTATCAGGTCTTCTGTGTTCTGATGTCTTTTTTAAAAAATGAATTAAATTAAGTCCAAACTCCTTAGCCTGCCTATGAAAGTTCCCCATACCCTGGGAGCTTCCTTCCCACTGTTTGCCTCCAAGACCTTGGTTACCTGAGGTCACCTGTCTCTCAGGCCCCACTGTCCATACACACACTGCATACGTTATTCATTTGACATTGGTCCTGTAGAAAACATGCTCCTTGAAATTCAGCTCTTTGGTAAAGCTTTACTGAACTACGCTGGTCCATACTGATGGCTCCCTACTCTCTACTTCCTGTGGTCTGTTCCACACAATTTAGCCTTTAATTATATTGCTGTCTTCCATGGTCCACTAATTATTTCCTGTATCTTAGTTTCATCTTCTCAAATAGGTTGTAAACAACTTGAGGGCCGGGACTGCATCGTACACTTTTCTTCTTAATAACCCCAGATAGGCACATGAGTTAAGCACTTAATTCATCTTTGTCAATTAACTGAAAGTTAGTCTAACCAGACTGTCAAGGAGAGATCACAGGATCCGTACATAATTGGTGGACACAACCTGAAAGACCTTGAGGTAACACAGTTGTGCACCTGATTTACCTCATTTGCCTGCTGTCTGAATATTCCCAGGCTTCACCAAATTCTCAACCTGCAGATCTGGAGGTTGAGCACATTCATATTGCGGATTCCAAATCCCCTGTGACTTGTTTCTAAATAGTGATGAGGGATAAGGAGTCCAACTCAGCACTCTTTTGAGAGTTGCTCTTCTGTCTTGGGAAGTTTATGCAAATGATGCAGGGAGTTGGTGGGAGACTTAATTACTCTCTAGTGAAAACCCAGACGGCTTGTTACCATCTGTTTCTTCAAGGAGAGCCAGCCACCACACAGCAGCCCTCTGTGAAGTTACAATCCCCATGGTAAAGTACTTTGAGATCCTTGGATGAAAGGAAGCCCACAGGTCCAACACACTATTATTATTGTCATAAATAATGGTGCTTTGTATTTTATCAAAGCAGCTCAGAGTGGTTTGCAAACATTAACTAATTAATCTTACAAAAAAAGAAAGCCAACCCTGTGAAGTAGGTAAAAGGAAGATATTATTATCACCATTATGTGGCTAAGGAAACTGAGACACATACGAATTCATTGACTTACCCAAAAGTCACGTGTCAGGTCTCCTAACATCCAGTTTGAATAGACCACACTGCTTCTTGTGAAATGTAAAATATATATATACATATATATAATTTATGATATAAAAATAAACCTTGGGAAAGTAAACAGTATCTAACCTTTCAATAACTATCATGTAATAAAACAGCAGATGTGGGAACAACAACACCTTGAAGGAGAGATGTGTGGGTAGGACAGTTTAATAAATACAATCCTTCAGTCAAAACAATCCATAAGGAACTAGTGACTCTTTAAGGAATCTGATATTTAATCACTGCTGTTCTGATAGTTTAAAACAAAGGGGTGTAATCCACCAAGTTTTAAACAGAAACTAGTCTAACAAGTTCTATACTTTGTTTTTGAACTCTATTTCCTTATTTTACAGCGTTCTCAAGAACGTGTTAAACGTTTATCGTGTGATACAAATGTCTCTTGTAAGGTATAAATATTACTCTTCAGATACTTCACATTCTTTCTGATTCAAAATCATAGTTTAATATTAATGTAATTCAGAAATTTGACAAGGAACTGGGTATCCAAGGAAACAAGTGAAGGAGGGGGCGGAAGGTATTAACCTGTGATTTGTTTAATAATTAGACACTCTGCCTTTTTGTCACCACACCATCCATGAATATGCCAATAGATAAAGTGTCACAGTGTCCACGGCAGAGCCACCAAAGAGCCGGTGAATCCTGACCAGATGACACCAGGCCTGTTTCAATTTCAGGAACTTCATGTCATCAATCTTCATATTCCTTTGTTTTTTTTATTTCAAAATTGCCTATGTATAATCTATATATATAAAAGCCTAAGCAACTGGCCAACTGGCCGACCGGCTGACCCGCCGACCAGCCAGTAGCTATGATATGCAATGACCACCAGGGGGCAAATGCTCAACGCATAGGCATGGAAACATGGAACAGACTGATGAATCTCAGAGGAAAGGGGGGAGAAGGGAGGGCGGGAAGAGATTAACCAAAGATCTTATATGCACACTAGAGGCCCGGTGCATGGATTCATGCACTGGTGGGGTCCCTTGGCCTAGCCTGCGGGGATCAGGCTGAAACTGGCTCTCCGACATCTACCAAGGGGTCCCAGAGTGCAAGAGGGCACAGGCCAGGCCGGGGCGACCCCACCAGTGCACGAATCCATGCATCTGCCCTCTCGTTGTATATAATATTGCATTTCTCAATATCTGCCTTCACAACATTGGTATACAATGGTACAGTAATCCAAACAATTCTATATAAAGAGTCACCATCAGAAATTGAGGTCATATGAAAAGCCCTGATAAGCCATTAGACACCTTTTTGAAGTTGAGGCATTACACAACAGAATTTTCTAGCAACAGTATTCAGCTTCCATTCAAGAAAAATTTTCCAGTAATTTGTTCTGGCTTATCCATTATGTCCACAGTTTGGCTTTTCTGTGGTGCTTATCACACTGTACCTGTGTCCTCAAGAAGAGATATGACGGAATGACAGCCAATCTGATTGAGAAGTTCTGTTGGCCCTGTACACCAACGTCTCGATTAAGAACGACAACCTATGGACTTTAATCCTATCACTTACCTATCAGATAGCCATGGGCAATTTCCCTTACCCTATCCCACTTACATTTCCATTTTTTAAAAAATCAAAACAATACTTTTACCAATGGAGAAAAAAAAAAGTTAGGCATTTGTAGGCCTGACTTATGTTAAAGTTTTTATAAAATGGAGGTCCTGTGCTATCATGAAACAAAACACAAAGAATAACAACTTTTTACTTTACTTTTTTTTTTTTGGTCAAAGAAATCAAAGTAAACAAAATGTGGATTACAATATTATTCTAGAAACATAGTCCATACACTCAAGATTTATTTAAGACTGGTCTGGGGGTGATCATGTGCTTTAAGCCAATATTAAAAATTGACTCCTGTAAACCTTGGGAGAAAAGGATGTAAGGAATGAAAAGATGACTGGTTTGTGTTCTCTTTTATGGATGAAAAGTCCAGAATCTCTTGGACCTCACAGAAAATTCACAAGTGCTACTGGTTTATTCCACACATCTGTACTTTCCTACATAAAGTTGTTATATTATCACGTGCCCTGTTTTCTGCGTGTGTCACAATGGCCTGAGCACTGATCATTGGATTTCTGAAACAGGCTCCATGTTTATGAAGTTTCTCCTCCTGGAGCAGATATGCTCCATTCAGTGCTCTCAGCTGGGGAGCACTCTATTTCTATACTGTACAGCCCCCTTCAGTGCTCACAGCCCAAGGGTAAGGAGAGTTAACGTAAAAAAACCATTGAAACCTTTAAAGAATTTTTGTGAGTTTATTTGTGCCAAACTGTGGACATATGCCGGGAAGCAGAACCTCAACGAATTGAGATAGTGCTCCGGAGAATGGCAGGGTTACATCCGTATTTATACATTGCAATCAAAGGAGGAACATAGGTGTGTTACATGAAATTCATTGGTGACAGATTTAAGGAGGTGGGATTAAGCGAAGCGGGGAAACCTCTGGGATAGGATAAAAAGTAAAATGATGGACACATACTTAGGTGGGTGCAGGAACAATTAACATGATGATGAAGGAATTTGTGGTATCTGTCCTGGGACCCAGCACATTTGGTTGTGCCCCAGGGGCTCCAGATAGAGGGAAGTCACAAGTTACCCAGACATTTCAAGGGTATGTTATCATAGACGCAAAAAGACAGACAGGCTCAGTTAAGGTAAAGGTTGACCTTGTCAGTGAAGATACTGGCCTAGGACGTAACTGCCCACCATAACTGCTTTTAGTGAAAGTTTAATTTCAGACCATCCTTTGTGGTTACTTTAGGTCTCCGAGTCTGCAAAACTGCCATGCAGGCCTCTCCTAAGCTTGTCAGGTCAGCATGTGGCCCCTTTCGTCCACAGGAGGCTGGGCAATGGTTTGAGGCTGCAACTTCCTCTGGCATGGGTCCACTATGAGAGGCCCACAGACAAGAGAATAACAACTTTTTAAAAAGAAAAAAAAATCTAGATGATTAGTACCCACAGTACTTCATCACCTTCAGCTGCTTGACCATGTTCCTCACAGCACTAGAAAAGCATCTCATTTCAAAACATTTTCAACCTACAAAAATTTTATACATTTAAATCTATAAAAGGGAACTGACTGAACCTACTGCTTAAAAGACTCAAATTTAAAGAAATGAAAAATTTCACTTTGAAAATAAAATTGTTGTTACCAAGGGCTTATCTGTGCTAATTCCTACTCTTTGCTGATAAAAAAAGTAACCTATCAGGATTTAAGCATTTCTTCAAACCCAGCAACCTGTTGAACAACTTCTTAATGTGCCTATCAATCATCTGGCGATAAGAACAGTTTGCATTCATAATAGCTAGTTGCTAAAATAAATATGAGTTACTATAACTAATTCAATCAACAATGGAACCTCAGGGGTCAGCAAAGAAATAATCAAACAATAAGTCTGAATAGGTTGTAATTTTTCTGATTAACAAATGTTCTCCTTGTCATATGATGTTAAGAGCTGCTTAAAGCGCTCAGGTAAATTTGGAATGTATGTATTTACATTGGAAGGGTCTGTGTGCACTCTCCCAGTGAGAAATCCATGAGCCTATAAGTTTGCAAACATCAAGTTTTGCTTTCAGAAAACATTTTTCTATATGGTATTCATTTTTCACAGGTTTAAACACCACAATTCATAGAATCTAACAGAGATCAAATAAATTACCAATCCCACTTTTTCAATACATTCATGATAAACCACTCAAGATTATCTTATAAACTGCTTGATGTATTAAGACTTCAATATAATTCTAATCAAAGAATTGTTTTTTATGGAGGGAAAGAGAGAGGTTTGACTCCTGAGCCAGACATTCATGCAGCCTACTACAACACCAAATCACCAATGTCAGCTGGAGGGTGAAAGGGTAACAATGAAAAGCTGATCATTCATTGCTCTATCCCACATTTATAATCTGGCCAAAATGTAAGATCTAGGCTTCTATTGCTTCTGATTCCTCATCTCCACTCCTACCTTCTCAACCATTTCTGTGTCCCTGAGAAGGATGACAGTAGTAGCTAGTAGAGTCCCAGGGACAAAATAGTACTATTAGGTTAAAACTTTGTAGGGAGACAAACAGAAATGCACACTAAAAGTATCAGTGATGAATTGGGTGAGAATAATTTTTTCCTTTGGTTTAGAAACATACCTCCATTGCTATCCCAAATTCCAAAGACTTTAAATAGCTGGTATGTTAGCCTTTATTTTGGCCATAATAATTTACCCTTGATTTTGAGAACTGAGTAAAAGAAAGAATGAATGGAATGAATGGATTGAAAGAGTGATTGATTTCATATATTAGAGCTTGAGGCATTGCTGTAGGTTCGTTCCTGTGGAGAAATTCAGAGGGACCGACAGCTTCCTCATCTCTTAGGGCCATCAGCTCATTTTAAGCATCTAAGAGGGGCGGAGATTCAAGTCTCAGAAATGCGGAGAACTGAAAAAGTTTGTCATGTGGCATTTATAAAGGAAGCCACTGACACAGTGACTATTAAATGCCGAGCTGGGAAAGCATAAATGTCATTAGACAGTCAGGTTCTTCTCTGGAAACTAGATTTTAATAGGTTTTTGATTGTCATTTCTCTTCTTGTTTCTTCATTATTCACAGCTTGAAGGGATTCACTTTCAAAAGAATTTGCTTAAACTTCCCCCTCAAAATCCAATTTGCAAATACACCTGCAATTGAATTTTCAATATGTGCAGTCGTAGGTGCCATCCTTTGCATACAAAAGAGTCCAAGCTTACAAGTCTGCCCACGGGGACCAGGCATCCAGGTGACTGGTTCCTGCAGCAGAGAAAGGAGTGAAAGAACTGAGGCCATTATTCAGCTTGTCAGGCTGCAAGGTCACTGGACGTGAATTCTGAATTATAAACAATACCCTCCTATAATGTAAAGGTTAGGCCTGAACTCTGAATAAGCAGACTGAATTTAGATCTCAATTTTATTGGGGGAAAAAAATGTCCAGAAGTGCAAAAATTTTTTGATGCTTAGAAAAAAATGTAATGAGTCTAAATGATTATGGCTTATGGAATCCATTTTTTATTCCTTTCTATAACAGATCAAAATTATGAATTCTGAGTTTGTGCATATCTAGTCAAGGTTTTGATCATTCAACAAATATTTTTTGAATGTGTGTGCCTGTCTTGCATCAGGAGCAGAAAGAAATGAAAAGGAAACAGTCAGTTCAGTGGAAAGGGCTGAATTATAATGTTATAGGCGGCGGGGACCCCACCAGGAGTTAGACTGGTGGGGTCAGACCAAACTTGGGTTCGGCAACCTCGGTACTTGAGTTCTGGCTAGGAAAGAATTCACAGCCAAGACCCAGACTGTAAGAGAACATTTATTTGGTAAATCACAGAGGTAGAAGTAATTCCTAGAAGAAATGGGCTTAGGAAACAAGTTATAAAGATAAAGGAAGGGCCCTTGGAGCTTGGGAGTGAGGAAGCTAATGATAACATGCCTGGGGAGCGGGGAGGAACCGGTGTGCTCTGGGGAGGGAGAACGCACTGGGTCCTCCATCCTAAGGGTTTTAGGGGAGGTCCTAGTGAAAGTTTTTTTTTTTTTTAATTGATTTCAGAGAGGAAGGGAGGGGGAGAGATAGAAACATCAATAATGAGAGAGAATCATTGATTGGCTTCCTCCTGCACACCCCACACTGGGATCCAGCCTGCAACCTGGGCATGTCCCTGACCTGGAATCGAACCTGTGACCTCCTGGTTCATAGGTCGATGCTCAACCATTGAGCCATGCTGGCTGAACCCAGGGCAAGATCTTAACAGAATATTCAGCAGTTTTCCGGCTGTATCCTTTCAGTCTCCACCGACTGATTGGCGGGCTCCAAGGCAAGGGGTCATTAGTCCATGCAGCTGATTCTGACGTCAGCCGTCAGCTGTGCTCAACTATGTCTAGTTTTGTTGCTCATCTGGGCCTGGAGCTGAAATACAATTGAAGCCTAGATGTTATTTCTAGGGAGGAAAGGTCAGGGGTGTCCAAACCTTATGACCAGCCATTGGCTAGAGAAGGAAAGTCACCCTGGGGGCAAGGTCCCACCCTACAAGTGATTGTCTGTTGCTAGGCCCCTAGGGGCTTTCCACACTGATGACCTTCTGTACCTGGCCCATCGTCCTTGCTCTACTCATGTGTCTAACTGCCTACAACATCAAGACATGTATTCATAACTAAATCCATGTAGCACAGACTCAACCTCATTGTTAGAAATGAAAAGTTATATAAAAAATGATTTAGGATTCCATTGCAATAGTAATCTTATTTATCTTTGGTGGAAAAAGAAACAGTACATAGTTTAAATTTTATTTGAAGCTATTTATTTATTATTTAAGTTTTATTGGAAATTGGCATCAACTCACTAACTTATAGTTATTAGTAATTTTAAACATTAGGTATCATTCAGACTAACTTATCTACTGACTATACCAATTTGATTATTAATTTCTAACTAATCTAACAATTATTTAAAATGCACTTTTAAAAAATATGCATTTTTTTTGTTGATTTCAGAGATGAAGGGAGATGGAGAGAGAGATAAAAACATCATTGATGAGCCCTGGCCAGTTTGGCTCAGTGGATAGAGCATCGGCCTGCGGACTCAAGGGTCCCAGGTTCGATTCCGGTCAAGGGCACGTACCTTGGTTGCGGGCACATCCCCAGTAAGTGGTGTGCAGGAGGCAGCTGATCGATGTTTCTCTCTCATCGATGTTTCTGACTCTCTGTCCCTCTCCCTTCCTCTCTGTAAAAAATCAATAAAATATATTTTTAAAAAAACATCATTGATGAGATAAAATCATTGATCGGCTGCCTCCTGTATGCCCCACACTGGGGATTGAGCCCACAACCCGGGCACGTGCCCCAACCAGGAATCAAACCGTGACCTCCTGGTTTATAGGTCAATGCGAAACCACTGAGCCATGCCAGCCAGGAGGTAAAAAAAAAAAAAAAAAATGCATTGAACAGGCCTAAATTATACTGCCTGATATTTCCTAATTGCAGCCATTTCCATGGTTGAAATTTCCGCCCCCTGTTCTCCAATTAATTCTGTCTGGTTCCCTGCCTCTCCCTGTCCAGATACCAGCCTGGAACACCTTCAATCTGTTTCTTAATTTTTTTCTTCTTATCCAGCCCATCCCCAAAACATCTTAAAATCTACTTTTACATAGTTACCATTTTATATCACAGCAATAAAATACCTTTGGTCCTCACTGCTCAATAATAGTTTTGCAATTATAGGGGATGTGGAGGGGAAAAAAATGAAGGCAAAGTGTAGTCATTTGTCACGTCCTCCCATAGAGAAAAATACTTTTGTCTTTAAAGGAACACAAAAGAAACATCTTTGGCATTTAAAAAGATTGGGAAAGAGAATTTGGGGCAGTAGTGTTTTAGCATATTCTTACTAGTATCTGCCTCTATTGTTAAACTTATCACCCTCTATTGTAATGTATATTTCTCTCTCTACTAGATTGAGAGCTTTCTGAGGGCAGGAACTGTGGCTAGTGTCAACTAATGAGTGTTTGGTTAGAGAGTAAATGAATTCCTTTGTGTTTGATCACACTGAAAGATTGCTCCCAGGCATGGTCCTGTTCCAGGCCCTCTGCTCTCCAAGGACAATTCTATCTCCCTTCATTTTCCAGTATGCAACCTCCAGATCTTACTTCAATGTTTACTCTTTGCATCCCTGATCTCCCAGCCATCAGTGCTGGGGGCAGGAGGCCTCAGGCAAAGCTGGACCTCAGCTGCTCACCGCAATCGCGTGCCTAGTGAATCTTATCTCATCATCCTTTAGCTATCTAAGCTACTCTTCAAAATCTGCATGTCCCACTAAATGACCTTTAAGATTCCTAACAATTCTAGGATTGTAAGATAAAAGAATTCAGGTCTGTTAGTTTCCATGGAAATGCCAGCGTTTAATACAAATGTAGTAGCAAGTCCTAGGACCTCCAGATTCCCTCTGTGTATTAACCATGAAAAGCGTTTTTTTAATGTAGAATATAAATATGAAAGTATGCTTTACCCACAGCCTACTCAGTTCTTATGAATGGCAGAATTCTGCAAAATGTGTGTCACCCACGACTGAGATTGTTCCATCCCTGATGTATTTGTATTGATTTGTTTCTGGTGGTAATTTGTCCTAAAATGTGTGTAGAAAGCAAGTATTTTATGATGAATTGTTCATTAGTGCATGCTGCATGAGGAATTTGAGGAAAACCCAGATTCAGTGATTAGCAATGCCAAAAACGCATGTAACTAGCCATCATTCAAATAACAGTGGTGTTGGTTCTCCTTTGTGGCCTTTTAAACTTTTTTCATCTTATTAGGAACCCATTTTCCATTTGGTCTTTCTTGACAGGGTTGTTTTTTTTTCTACTTTAAACAGGTTCTAAATAAAATTCTGTATTAAAGAAAAACAAAACAACAGCAACAGCAATAAACAAATGTAAAAGTAAAAATGCATTAGATAACCATGAAGGTCAGACTCAGACTAAGCAAAGCCTGGAGGTTCCTTCTCCCTCCCCTCAATCTCTACCAGTGTGAACATCTCCCTTCACCCTTTGCTTACCCTGGAAGAGATTTATATCGAATGTTTCAGCTACCTGTCTGGATGTCAGAATCACTTAGAGTCTAAGTCTTAGACACTTAATAGAATTCAAATTCCTGGGCCTTACGCTCTCCTGCTTCGCTCCCATCCACCCCAAATTCGGGGTGAGTGAGGTTGAAATGGCACCAGGAATGGATGTTTAACTAGTTCCTCTGATGGTGACACCCAGCCAGATGCAGGAACCAAGGATCTAGGGAGGGATTCTCTAAAAAAGCCCAGACTCCTCCTCCTCCAGGGACCCATAGTCTGCCAGTAAGCAGGTTTTGAGTGCCTGATTTAACTCCTGGCTACTAAATCAAAGTGGTTTTCAGCAGGAGCCATATCAGGAAGGCTCTGAAGTTTAGATGTTTATCATGTTGGTGATGGAGAAACATTGAAGAATTTTGTCCAGGGGAGCAACATGATCAGATTTAGAAAGATCATCTACCTCCCAGTAATGTAGACAGTACAATGGGGGTCAAGTCTACTGAAGGAAGAGACAGAGAGCAAGTTAGAGGGAGAACAAAGAGGCAATGGTTCAAGCTAGAGCTGATGAGGGTTTCCCTCATAATTCTAGTCAAACCAAACTCCCCCTTGTTCCTCAATTAAGAACCACAGTTTCCTGTTGTATGGTTTTTTTCTTTTCTCTTCTTTTTTTTTGTTGTTCTTATAGCCAGGAACATTCCCACCCACCACCCCACTCCCAGCCCTGCCAATTCCACACATGCAAATTCAGTCCAAATTATATCTGTCCTATGGGTTTTCCCTAAAACACCAAAGGGAAAAATCTCTTCCTACTCTAATCCCTATAACAATTTATCAATATCTCTCCTAAGCCACACAGCGTTCCCTTGGTGGTATGCTTTTTAATACCTGTACATTATCTCTTCCATGGTCATAAACTCACAGAGAAAGGAGAAATGTAGACATCAGGTGGGTCTGGTATAAATCTCATATGCATGACTAACTAGCTGATTTATGGTATTTCACTTACCCCAAGGAGACTCAGTTTCCTCATCTATAAAAATGGGACAAGTAAGACCTATTTTACAAGATCTTTTTGAAGACTAAACAAAATAATAAATTTAAGGCTCCTTGCATAGATGCTGACTCAAAAGAGGTGTTCAATAAATGGTAGCTATTAATACTATTGATATATTAACATTTCTTTGATTCTGTATCTATGACTTATCTACCTTTGGCTCTGCCATGTCACCTTGCACAGTGCTTACTTAGTTCAAAGCCAGAATTCAGTATGTATTTGATGAATAAATAACAGTAGCTAATATTTTTGATCCCTTACTAAGTGTAAGGCACTGTTCTAAGGTCGTTCATTATCTCTTTAACGCCCCACAATAACATTATAAGGCAAGTACTATTATTACCTTCTTTCTACAGCCAGGTAAGGTGTTGCTTAACTTCTTCAGAGATCAATAACTAACAAAAGGGGAGAATGACTCACAATTCACAAAGAGGCTTTTTCTCGGAAGGCTTACCTATCAATGAGGTAGACTATGGCCAATGTCATGCAGTTTGAACCACTAGAGAGAAGAATACTTAAGAATGTGACTGGAGATACCGTCTTTAAAGAAGTAATTAAGGATAAATGAGATCATTAAGGTGACCTCTAAAAAATCCTATATGATTGGTGTCTTTATACAAAGAGATTAATATACAAACATACACAAAAGGAAGACTATGTTAATGTGAATATAGTCATCTACAAGCCAAGAAGTAACCCTGCTGACACCTTAATTTTGGATTTATAGCCTCCATAATTGTGAGAAAATAAATATCTGTTGTTTGTGATATTGCTTTTGGCAGCATCAGCAAACTAATACAGTGGCTTATTTTATGGTCATCCTCAATTATATAAGCCAAATGCTAGGAGTGTTTTCAGACGTTTTAAATTTCTAAACCGCTGTTTTAAGCATGTAAATTCTCTACATTCTCATAACTTATCTACCAAGGTTAACACCAAACAATATGAGACAGCTGATGAGGGTTGGGGTTGTGGTCTCTGGTCTTGACACAGATTCTATATGTTCCCTCTTCCATAAAAACAGCTATGCTACCTGTTCCCTGATCTGTGGTTGGTGGTGAGACTTCATCACACCAGATACTTCCTGAATTATTTTGTTCTGGTTTTTTCATTCAGAAACTGGCTTCTCTTCTAGTGGTGGCTAGCCTCTAGAACCAGTTATGACTTTCAAAATTCATCATCAAAATTAAAATTTTCTACTCTTTGAAAGACATGTTATGCCCTAGCCAGTTTGGCTCAGTGGATAGAACATCAGCCTGTGGACTGAAGGGTCCTGGATTTGATTCCATTCAAGGGCACATGCCCGGGTTGCAGGCTCAATCCCCAGTGGGGGGCCTGCAGGAGGCAGCTGATCAATGATTCTCTCTCATCATTGATGTTTCTATCTCTCTCTCCCTCTCCCTTTTTCTCTGAAATCAATAAAAATTTTAAAAAGAAAGACATGTTAGAAGAATGACATGAAAAAGCACTGGTTGAGAGAAAAATTAGCAAAGTATATATCTGATAAAGGACTTGTATCTAGACTATATTAAGAATTGAACCCCATACTAAAAAGAACAATCCATTTTTTTAAATAGGCAAAAGATTTGAACAGACACTTCACCAATGAAGATGTACTGATGCAAACAAGCACAGGAAAGATGCTAACATCACTAACCATTCGGGAAATGTAAAATAAAACCACAATGAGATACCAGTTCACGTCTAACAGAATGGCTAAAATTTGAAAGACTGACCAAACAAGTGTTGACAAGGACATGGAGTAACTGAAATTCTCATTCACTGTAGGTGAGATTATAAAATGATATAACCACTTTGAAAAACAGTTTAGCAATGTCATAAAAAGTTTAAGATAAGTCCCTGGTTAGAGCATCAGCCTGTGCACCAAAGGGTTGAGCGTTTCATTCCCAGTCAAGGTCATGTACCTGGGTTGCAGATTCGATCCTTGGTCCTCGTCGAGGTGTGAGCGAGAGGCAACAAATCAATGTGTCTTTCTCACATCAATGTTTCTCTCCTCCCCCTCCTCCTCCTCCTCCTCTACCTTCCCTCCCTTCCACTCTCTCTAAAATGTTGTAAATGTTTCCCTCCACGTCCCGCGTGGTTCAGGGTTCAGGATCTGGAAGAGGAGCCGCACAAAAATGAAAGAGAAGAGACAAGAGATAATTTAGAAATATTGGGGGGCCAGGCAGGTAAGTCCAACTCAAGAGGAAGGACTTCCACTGGTGCTCAGGGCTCACCAAGCTTTTATTGATCTGGGATACACCTATAGCATAGTCCTTAGGCAGGCAATTTCCAGTAACAGGCAGACTAGCCCATCAGCAGGCAATTTCCAGTAATAGGCAAACTATCTTATCAATAAGGATTTACGTGACTGTCTGGTGGGGAAGTTGCTTCGGCTACCATTGTCTGGATTAACAGTGGGTGCAGGGCTCTGACCTTTGCTAGGGCTTCAAGGGTCACCAGCCTGATGTAGTTCCTTGTCCACACCTCTCTGCTAGTGAAGACAATAGGCGGTTTCCCACACTAAAATTCAACGGAAAAAATATCTTTGATGCCGGGCCAGTGTTGCTCAGTGGTTGAGCATCAACCTAAGAACTGGGAAGTCATGGCTGATTCCCAGTCAGGGCACATGCCCGGGTTTTAGACTTGATCCCTGGTGGGAGGGCATGCAGGAGGCGGCCAATCGATGATTCTCTCTTCATTGATATTTCTATCTCTCTAGCCATCCCCCTTCCTCTCTCTCTAAAAAGCAATAAAAACATAGGATGTATGTATATATGTATGTGTGTGTGTGTCGAGTGTGTGGATATATATATATATATATATATATATATATATATATATATATATATATCCTGGAGTGAGAATTAACAACAACAAAAAGTTTACAATGTGTTTACCATATGATTCAGCCATTTCATACCTACATATTTACCCAAGAGAAAAAAAAGCTTATGTTGCCGAGACTGGTTTGGCTCAGTGGATAGAGCGTCGGCCTGCGGACTGAAGGGTCCCAGGTTCGATTCCAGTCAAGGGCATGTACCTGGGTTGCGGGCACATCCCCAGTGGGAGATGTGCAGGAGGCAGCTGATTGATGTTTCTCTCTCATCGCTGTTTCTAACTCTCTATCCCTCTCCCTTCCTCTCTGTGAAAAATCAATAAAATATATTAAAAAAAAAAAGCTTATGTTGATGCAAAGACTTTTACTCAAATGTTCATAGCAGCTTTATTTATAATAGACCAAAACTAGAACCAACCAAATGCCTATCAACAGGTGCATGAATAAACAAACTGCTCTATCCATATAATGGGATACTACTCAGCAATGCAAGCAATAAAATATGGATACAGGAAATATCAGAATAATTACATAGTATATATTCAAAATAATTAAAAGAAGCTAGACACAATGAGTACATATAGTATAATTTTATTTATAATAAAATTCTTTAAAATGCAAAATAAATTGCAGTGACAGAAAGCAGATCTGTGGTTGCTTGGGAGAGGGGATGGGACAAGAGGGTCAGAGGAAGGAATGTTAAGGGAACATGAGACTTTTGGGGTGATAAGCATGTTCACTATCTTGATAGTGGAAACAGTTTTATAGGTATATCCATATGTCAAAATTTATCATATTGTATGCTTTAAATAGGTGCAGTTTTGCCCTGAATGGTTTGGCTCAGTGGATAGAGCGTCGCCCTGTGGACTGAAAGGTCCCAGGTTCGATTCTGGTCAAGGGCATGTACCTTGGTTGCAGGCACATCCCCAGTAGGGGGTGTGCAGGAGGCAGCTGATCAATGTTTCTCATCGATGTTTCTGACTCTCTATCTCTCTCCCTTCCTCTCTGTAAGAAATCAATAAAATATATTTTAAAAAATAAAAAATAAAAATAAATAGGTGCAGTTTTTTGTGTATCCATTATACCTCAATAAAGCTGCTTGAAGAATCCATCACAGCAAAAACAGGATGCATGTGGGACCTCCTTATTAGTTGGTTCATCCAGAGAACAGCCTAAAATCATTCTAGAAGGAGTCTGTAGTAGAGGAGAGATAGAAAGATAGCTTTTTGGCACACACTGTTTCATTAATGTGGAGCCAAGACTGTTGGTAAGGGAAGCTCAAGGAATGACACAACTGTGACCGTTAACAATGACTCATCCCAAGGTCTCTTCTGGGCCTTCTTGTGTATGGAAAGTGAGGAAAAATAAAAGGTTGCTGGCTCAACTCTCAAATAGCAAATTAAAATTGTTATTTAACCTTTCTACCCTTGATTGTCTATAAATACAAACATCTATTCAATATTCTTCGTAAGGTTTAAAGCAGTGTAACCAATGTGTAGTCCATGCAAAAATAATAATAATAATAATAATAATAATAATAATAATAAAATTAAATTAAAGAAGTTCATTACCACCAAAACAGAATTGCAAGAAGTTAAGGGGGCCTTCATTTAAAAAAAAAAAATAAAAAAGAGCAAGAGGAACATAGATATAATAAAATGGCAATAAATAAGTGCCTATCTATAATAACTTTAAATGTAAATGGATTAAATGCTCCAATCAAAAGACGTAGCGTAGCTGAATGGATAAAAAACACGCAGCCCTAGCCAGGTAGCTCAGTTGGTTAAAGCATCGTCCCAATACACCAAAGTTGGGGTTCATTCCCACGCCAGGGCACATACAGGAATCAACCAATGAGTGAATAAATGGGTGGAATAATGAATTGATCTCTCTCTCTCTCTCTCTCTCTCTCAAAATCTATAATAATAAAAGCATAATATGCTAATTAGACCAGACAACCTTCCCGATGAAACCAGGGCTTCTAGGGCTGAGGCAGCCACCATGGCTGCGAGGGCCAAGCCCCTTGCACAAATTTTGTGCATCAGGCCTCTAGTCAATAAAACAAAAAAGCACTATGTAAACTTAAAAAATAAAGAAAGAAAAGAAAACATGACCCACATATATGCTGTCTACAAGCAGACCTATCTCAGAACAAAAGATACACACAGACTGAAAGTATAAGGATAGGAAAAGATATTCCATGCAAATGGAAATGGAAAAAAAAAAATCTGGGGTAGCAATACTTATATCATACAAAAAAGACTTCAAAACAAAGGCCATAAGAGACAAAGGAGGACATTACATAATACTAAAGGGATCAATCCAACAAGAGGATATAACCCTTGGAAATGCATATGTACCGAATTAGGAGCACCTAAGTCAGTGATTCTCAATCTTCTGGCCCTTTAAATACAGTTCCTCATGTTGTGACCCAACCATAAAATTATTTTCGTTGCTACTTCATAACTGTAATGTTACTACTGTTATGAATCGTAATGTAAATATCTGATATGCAGGATGGTCTTAGGTGACCCCTGTAAAAGGGTCGTTCGACCACCAAAGGGGTCGTGACCCACAGGTTGAGAACCGCTGACCTAAGTATATATAGAAAATCCTGGTGAATATAAAAGGAGAGATGGACAGTAATACAGTCATAGTAGGAAATCTTTGACACCCCACTGAAATCAATGGATAGATCTTCCAGACAAAATATCAACAAGGCAACAGCAATCTTACACAACACACTGGACCCGATGGATTTAGTTGATATTTAGAGAATATTTCATCCCAAAGCAGCAGAATATATATTCCTTTCAAGTGCATATGGAACATTCTTTAGGGTAGACCATATGTTAGGAAACAAAACAATTCTTAATAAATTCAAGAAGATTGAAATCATATCAAGCATCTTCTCTGACCACAATAGTATAAAACTAGAAATCAATTACAATTAAAAAAAAATGAAAACACTCCAAGCACATGAAGGCTAAACAACATGTTATTAACCAATAAAAATGAACCCCAAATGTATGGGACACAATGAAAGCAGTTCTGAGAGGGAAATTCATAGCATTACAGGCCTACCTCAAGAAGCAAGAAAATCTCAAATAAATAATCTGACCCTCCACCTAACAGAACTAGAAAAAGAATAACACCCTGGCCGGAATAGCTCAGTGGTTGAGCATTGACCTATGAACCAGGGGGTCATGGTTCAATTCCTGGTCAGGGCACATGCCGGGGTTGTGGGCTCCATCCCCAGTGTGGGTGTGTAGGAGGCAGCCGATCAATGATTCTCTCTCATCATTGATGTTTCTATCTTTCTCTCCCTCTCCCTTCCTCCCTGAAATCAAATTAAACAAAATTTTAAAAAGAAAAGAAAAAGAATAACAAACAAAGCCCAGAGTAAGGTGGGGCGATCAATCAGGGGCTCCGCAATTGCCCCAAAAAGAGAGGTCCAGGCCACTGACCAGCAGGCTGCACTGGGTGGGCAGGGCCTACCTCTTTGGGGCGATCGATGGCCCCAAAGAGGGAGGCCCACACTACCCTGTGGCAGCACTGTGGTGGGTGAGCGGGGCCTCCCTCTACGGGGCTCCCAGATTGTGAGAGGATACCGGCTGGGCTGAGGGACCCTCGCCCCCCCTCCCCCAGTGCAAGAATTTCGTGCACCAGACCTCTAGTGTTGAATAAGAGTAGTGAAAGCAGACATTCCTGTCTTGTTCTTGATCTTAAGGGGAACTAACAAACAAAATAAAAACAAACTCATAGATACAAAGAATAGACAGATAGCTCTTAGAGGGGAGGGGGCTTGGGGAGCTGGGTGAAAAAGGTGAAGGGATTAAGAAAAAAAAAAAACAGACACAGACAACAGTATGATGATTGCCAGAGGGAAAGTGGGGTGGGAAGGGGGAAGAAGGCAAAATGGGATAAATAGTGGCAAAGAGACTTGACTTTGAGTAGTGAGTGCACTATGCAGTGTGCAAATGATGTGCTACTGAGTTGTACACTTGAAACCTGTATTAACCTGTCATACCAATAAATTCAATTTTTAAAAAAGTGTAGGAATTGCACTGGTGTATGATAATACCAATGCAAATATTCAGAATAAACACTCATAAATTTATATAAAAATTTCAGAGTAATTTTATATCTATCATATCTAATAGTAAAAATTTTTGGCTGGTACTTCATATACCTTTATTTCATTTTACTATTAAATATTTAACATTTTCTTGAAAAGTTTTTTTATTGATATTCCAGTCCTCTCATTTTTGTCATATTTTTTTTGAAATATCAGTCTACAATACAGTGTGGAGCAAAAGTAGGTTTACAGTTGCTCATGTGAAAAAATAATACAATGATTAATAATCAATAATATAAGAATAAACTACATCATGAAAAATGGTTAATGGTGTGAAAAAATTATGACCTAAGTAGAAAAAAAAAGAAGAATACAGAAGAGAATGTAAAGCATAGCCCCTGAGTTTGCAAAATGGATTTTTGAATGGCAGTACATAGTTTATCTCTGAATGGTGCCTAGAGTAGGAGAGTACCAGGTTAATCTCTGAAAAATACGTGTTAGAACAATAGGAATTTATTTTCTTCTTTCAGCTTAACTACATTTTCTACAATGAACATGTAATATTTTGAAATGTGAAAATTTAATGAATAGTATCACTTTTTCTTTGGGGGTGGGGGAGGTTATAGGCTTATTGTAAGGAAGAATTAAGCCCATGTTTTGTTCTTTGTCTGCATTATTCCATTCAGTTTAGATTATTAGATCATCATTAACTTTTCCATAAGGAAAGGAATAATATATTTTAAAAATCACGTTTAAGTTTTTTTTTAATGTAACAGAATATTTTCATATATTTTACAAATAAAATATCTGACAAATTAGCAGCAGAACCTCCACTTCTGGGTCATAAATGGTGTTCATTGTACACAGGCAAATTCTAAATAATTAAGTAGTATTAAATAATGAAAACAATAGAGAGAGAGGCTATACTTATGAGTGACAACGCTATCAGTCAAATTTCTATAATAACTAACATTTTACTGTGGGCTGTGTGCAAATGATGTGAACATAACATTTATGTCTGAAATAAAACTCTTCAATTGTTTTACTGGGGGGAAAAAAAGGCTGGAGGAAGAAAACATCTAATTTTAATGTAACACTAAATCCAAAGGCAGTACAGCTGTTTGGTTGTGGTTGTTTAGCTCAGCTGTTTTATTCTGAGAAAAGCACAGCTGCCTTTTGATGTCTGTTATTCAAGACTGTTCTTCAGAGGAATTAAATGGATGAGCGCTCATAGACCACTGGTGGGTTCAGCTTCCTCTCTTACTACAGTGCCATTTCTTAGTGTGGTTCTTTATGTTTCAACATCAGCTAATGCAAGTTCCTTCCCTTGTACCTTGCCTTTCCCTCCAGAATTCTGCTCCTAAGAGCAGCACTGTTGGTGGAAGAGTAAATTCATATATATATATATATATATATATATATATATATATATATGAATTTATATATATAAATTTTATATTTTTAAGGGCAATTTTTGAAAAGCTACTCAGATTTAAAATGCTATCTGGATGATATTAAGAAATTATTAATTTTGATGTATGAAATGACATTGCGTGGTTTTTTTTAATAACCGTTAAGTGCTACATACTGAAGTAGTTACAAATAAAATGATACGTCTCACATTTGCTTTGAAATCATCAAACGGATTATTCTTTCAAAGGGAGGAAGACAGGGAAAGGGTGGGAGTATAGGTAAATTAAGGTTAGCTGTGAGTTGATAATTGTGAAAACTAGATAGAGGGTGAGGGAGTGTTCATTACATTGTTCTCTCCACTTTTCTATTTGTTGGAAAATTTCCATAATGAAAAGGTTTTTAATTTGATAAATTAAAATGACACAAACATAAGCATTAAATTAAATGACTCTTCAGTCCCACATCCACAGATCTATCCTACAAGAAACACTCGTCCACATGCACGCCTTTATGTGGAAAGTTGTTTCCCTTGACACTGTTTGGAGTAACAAATCATTGGAAACTGCATTCACGTTCAACAATGAGGACTGGTTAAAATGAACTGTAATTTATTCCACTGTCTGTTTTTATGCCTCTTCCCCCAATGTAGAGTTAGTTAATATCGGGTAATGTTAATAAAAGAAGATCCTACTTCCAAGGACCCTGAATGACATCCCAAGGAGGAAATCCCGACTGAATGGAAGTCTGGCAGTTCCCTGAGTGAGAGCCGCTGAGCACGGTGTTAAGCTCCTAAAAGGGGAGCAGTATCTACCTGGAAATCATATGGGTAGCTATGCTCACAGCCTTGGTGACTCAGAACTAGAGAGTGCTGACGAACACATGGTGATGTCACCATTTCCTGCCTTAGGAAGTCTCCAAGAGGAGGAGTGGACAGCCAGGTAGACAAGATCAAAGGCCGGGAACATCCCCCACCTCCCCGTTATTCTTGTCTCCTTTTAGATATAATCTCAAGGAATGCACTTGTCATTCTGTTCCTACAGCGGCCCGTATTCTCCTGCTTGGATGAGATTTTTTTTTTCAAGTCAGCCGACAAAGCACTCCTTTGGGGCCCACCCAGGCGCTGGGGTCTGTTCCTACACACGACAGCTCTGATCCTCCAGTTTTTTCCAAGGCACAGTCAGGATCCGCGCTTCTCTCTAAACAGATTAATCCACTTACCAGGTTCTTATCAGGGCTCACCTGCTACTCTCAGCAGGCCCAGGCATGCTGCACCCGAAACCACTGACTCCTGCCCCAAGGGGAGGGTGGGAAGCCCTCTAGAAGAGCTGACAGTTACCTCATGTCCAGTTTCCCTAATTCCTCGACTCTGATAGGCTACCCTATGCTTAGAGTGAGTCTCCTGACTTGAGACAGGCATGCTATTGTGGAGTCCAGAAGTTGAAATCAGAACACCCATCCCTGTGTCTTGCTATGTTTCTATGAGGAAAAACAAGTCAGTTAACCTTCATTTTCCTCATGTACAAACCTGGTATAATAATAAGCACATTATAGGATTAATGTGTGTTAAAGGACCGAGGGCAGTACCCTGGCGCATAATATATGTTGGTTACGTATGACAAACTGCCTGGTTTTCAACACATTCCCTGGCTGTGGCTGTAACCATCAGGCTTACAATATTGTGTCTAATCACCTGACCGCAGATTAATTTGGGTTCGATTCCCTGTCTAATCACCTGACCGCAGATTAATTTGGGTTCGATTCCCAGTCAAGGGCACATACTTGGGTGGCAGGTTCAATCCGGCTTCAGTCAGGACACGTGTGGGAGGCTCTCTCTCTCTCTCTCTCTCTCTCTCTCTCTCTCTCTCTTTCTTCTCTCCTCTTCTCTCTCTCTCTCTCTCTCCCTCCCCCTCTCTCCCTTCTACTTTCTCTTAAAAAAATCAATGGAAAAATATCCTTGGGTGAGGATTGACAACAAAAAAAGGGGGGAAATATCTCCTCGTAGCTTCTCTGTCAACATTTGATGTAACAGTTGACAAAGTATATTTAGGTCCACCATTTGGCTATTTGTGTTTTGTCTGTCCCCACTGTTTGTCATTGTTGTTGTTCCTCTGTTCCTACTTTCCTGCCTTCTTTTTAATTATTTGGGAAAAAATGTTTAGAACTCTAATTTAATTTACCTACCATTTTTTGTTTGTTTGTTTGTTTGAGCACTATATCTCTATTTTCTTACTGGTTACTTTAGGGATTACAGTATACATCTTTAACTTTTCACAATCCAGAGTTAAGATTGTACTACTTCATGTAAAATGCAGAAACCCTGCAATCATATAAGTCCTTTTTGCTATAATTGCCAAATGTATTACATCTCTGCTACAAGTCCCTAAGACCATGAAATCATTTTTGCTCTAAATACATGAAATTTAAAGAAATTAGCAGGGGAAAAAATTACATTTGCAAAATACCTCAAATTTTCTTAAAAGAAAATCTCCTTAGTAAATTGCCTAGAAGATCTAAGCACTTTATACCTAACATTATAATATTCAGTTCCTTCTTATTTTCTCCAAGAAAGTGGCTTTACTTTTCATTTGGCTCATTTTTCATTTTCAAACCTAGCTTATCTGAAGCCATTCCGGAATTATAAGCAGTTTTTAAAAACATAGTATTAAACAAAATCTTTCCATTTGTTTAACTTTTGGCCAAAACATTAGCATTGCCACTAATTTCATAAGAATCACATTGTCAAGGCAAGAAACTAACACATCTTTCAACAAATAAATACCTTACATTCTGATAGGTATGTGTCCCAATTATGCCCCAATTAATTAATTATCTGCCTAGATTTAGTGGGACATACGCAGGTGACCAGGGGTCAGCAATAACGGCCTATCCCCTGGTACTTCAATGTCTAGACCAGTTGTTCTCAACCTTGGCTGCACATTAAAATCACCTGGGAATCTTCTTAAAATCCTGATTTCTGGGCCTCATTCTCCGGAAATTCTGTTTCTTTGTTACTAATGTTGTGGTCCCACCCCATAACAAAGAAACAGAATTTCCGGAGGATGGGGCCCAGAAATCAGGATTTTAAAAAGATTCCCAGTTGATTCTAATGTGCAGCCAAGGTTGAGAACCACTGGTCTAGACAGTTGAGCCGAACCGGAACACATGAACACACAAGACAGAATTAGTATGCAATCATACAAGGTTTATTTACCTATTCCTAGTGGGTCCTAGGCTCCAGCAAAGGCCACCCGCGATGCACACCGAAAGACGGACGACGAAGACGGGGACAGACGGGCGGCTGCAGTTGTGTTGGGGTCCAACCCCAACAGGTCCAGGGATCCCCAAAGGTGTGGACGGAGTCGGCGAAGAATGAATGACATGGAAACTGGTTTCAGTTCATCAGCATAGCGAGGTTCTCCCTCCAGGATCTCCAGCGAAGTTCTGGTCAGGATCTCCAGCGAAGTTCTGGTTAGGAACTCCAGCGAAGTTCTGGTCAGGATCTCCAACCAAGTTCTGGTGCCATGTTCTCTCGTTAGGTTCTCTAGCCAGGTTCTCCAGGTTCTCCAGGTTCTCCAGATTCTCCAGCCAGGTTCAGTCACCAGGTTCTTTAGCCAGGTTCTATCCAGGTTCTTTTGCCATGTTCTGTCTAGGTTCTCCAGTGAAGTTCTGTAGCCAGGTTCTGTCCAGGATCTTTTGCCATGTTCTCTGGCTAGGTTCTGGTTAGGATCTGAGGATCTGCTGAGGATGTGATGAGGATGTGATGAGGATGTGATGAGGATCTGATCAGGTTGTGTTGTTTATTGTCTTGTTACATCCGTATTTATACCAGCCGATTTTAATCCTGTCAATTTCTATTACAAAGGTTAGGGCGTTTCTTATCTCCATTCCAGGGAGTAAAGATTATGTAGCTTAACTACCCGCCTGGCACTTAATTAAGGGGTTGTATCCCCTCCCTAACCTCAGGGAAAGATCCCCACCTGGGGAAACAACCTTTCTCGGAGAGGTGACCTTGGTTAAAACACATGGCACTAAGGAGAGCAAACATATTAAGAACAATATGCTATATATGCCAGGTCCCTTGAAACATATGCTGTGCAGATGTTTCTTTCCTGCAGCGACTGTGTCAAGCAGCAAGGATGGACCGGCTTCCGGCACAGTTGGTTCAGGCTTGCACAGCAGAGCAGTCAGTCAGGGGCTCGTCTCACGGAGCGACATGGAGTCCTCCTCTCATCAGGCAGGAGACCTCGACTGAAGACGGTCGGGTGCTTATATAGCCGGTAGTAAACAACTTGTGTCTTATTGTGGGCCAGATGGTGTGCCTTATGCTAGGAGCAGGGCGTTTACACTTTAAGGGCTTAAGGCGTTTACATCAAGATAGTGGGACGTTCACCATGTTTATTACATTTTGGAAGTTACAGAGTATTGGGGTCTCCACACAGCAAACATTTCACACAATAATCATTTCACACATCAGAGGGGTTTCCTTATGACCATAACATTCTCACAGTATCTCTGTGGTTCTATTGGCCTTTTCCATTTTGTAATAATCTGCTCATTTGGTAGATATTTTTACAGTGACCAAAACGGCACTTAAGACATCCAGCATGAATCTCCAAGGATGCTACAGTTATAAATGTAGGTAATTAAAACTTCTATTTCTGTAGAATTTGTGAAGTATTATGGGGGAAGCAGGTTAGGGAACTAGAGACCTTCCTGAGTCGCTGTTACAGTGATGACCCAGGTAATCTGGTACTGCAATCCTATAAAACCTCTGGCTGTCTACCACCTCCTATAAGCCTTGTGAAAGGCGAAAGAAGACAGGTTGCTGAGGCGCTCCTGGCTAATTCACCTGGAGAAGGGTAAGTGCAAGGGAATTCAGAACCCAGAGGCAATTAAAACTCAAAGAGGAATCGCTAATATTTTCAGCAATACAGTGGGGCCTTGACTTACGAGTTTAATTCCTTCCGATCCCGAGCTCGTTAAGGAGCTCGTTAACTCAAATTACTCTGTCAACTCAATGCAAAAAATCAGCGGAGAGATAGCTGGTATCTCAAAAAACTCGTTAGTCAGGACACTCGTAAGTCAAGGCCCCACTGTACTTAATTTGCAACAATATTTACATTTGCAAAGCCTTTTGTGTTTGACAGGAAATCACTGTGGTTGTGCTAGTTTTTCGTTTATTGTTTTGTGTCATTTTTAAGAGAGCTCTATAAGCCATAGAAAATAAAACAAAGACAGATAAATTACATCAGTGGTTCTCAACCTCCTGGCCCTTTAAATACAGTTCCTCATGTGACCCAACCATAAAATTATTTTCGTTGCTACTTCATAACTGTAATGTTGCTACTGTTATGAATCGTAATGTAAATATCTGATATGCAGGATGGTCTTAGGTGACCCCTGTGAAAGGGTCGTTCGACCGCCAAAGGGGTCGCGACCCACAGGTTCAGAACTGCTGAATTACATCTACACACACCTCCAAGAATTTACAATATTAGTTATCATGCTTTATATTTGTGAAAGTCATTTTTTTATTTTAAACCTTAAGGTTTGAACAGTGTTTTTAAGCAAAAGGTAATTTTTTTGTTTGCAATTCAATTGAGCATGCTTTTCTTTAAAAGCAAATTTCCCTATCCCTTTAGACACACAGAAAATTAGCAATACATATCATGTTTTTATTTCAGTGTCTCTGCAGTAGACATAGGACAAGATACTAATCTAATTCACAGTGGTACAGTGATGATGAATTATTGATTATTTTCAAAGAGTTGTGCCTTCTTAGATAAAATTTTCTATGTAAACACCAAGTGTATTATTTTCTTTGCTCATTTTAGGGTGAAAAAGAAATAAATATCACTTTACATTTTTTAAATCTTTGTATCTTTCAAAAACATAAGAAATTGATGTACTTAGCAAAGTAAGTTCATTTAAATCCAAAAGATTTCGAAGGTGGCCTTGAATCCTATTATGTTGATCCCAGTATATCCATCTTTTTTTTAGCAGAGTGATACTCTCGAATATTGCAATTTGTAATATTGCAATGGTCAATATTGTAAAATCCTGCAATTTATAATAGTCAAACTTTAAAATGCTCTTATTCTGCTTTCAAGAATTTTCCTACTATAACACAAAACAACAGACTTTTAATAATTTCTGGTGAGAACTCATGACCAGTGTTTTTATTTTTTAATCAGAGTTAGATCATACCTAAGATTTCTTCTATCTTTATGAGGTAGTTTAACATAGTTCTTTAGTCAACACATATTTATGGAGCATTTACTATGTGCCAAGCCCAAAATTTAGAAACAGAGAAAAGTGGTTCATTTGTGCCTTTTTGAAAGATAACATCTTGTATATTTCTGTACTTTATAAACCATAGATCTCAATACCGCCGGCCAGTGAATAAAGTTGTTTTGTTCAATGTCGTTTCATTATAATGTTGATGGGGTAGGGGGCAAGGAATTGATTTCCAAGGCCAGGGCCACTGTCTGTTGGCACATTCCTCCCAGGTTTGCTGGGTTTTCTCTGGCTCCTTCCGTTTACTCCCACATCCGAAAGATGTGCACGGTAAGTGAAATGGCGGTCTAACTTGTCCCAGGCTGATTGTGGGTGTGGGTGAGATGCACCCCGAGATGGGAGGGCGTCCTGTCCAAGGTGGGTGCCCACCCTGTGCCCTGAGTTGCTGGAATAGGCTTTGGCCACTCACAACAATGAACTGGGATAAGCAGGTTGGAAAATAAGGATCTTCTCTGTCTTTAATGTTGACACATTTATAGAGTATTTCATAGCTCGCATTTATTTCAATGTTTCCTATTAGAAGTGTTTGGGGTCCTTATTAGAAGTTTGGTGACAATTTTGTGAACAGACGTACGCTTCAGGAACTTACCTCTATTTTGTATCAATTAGCCTCGGGAAAAAATTGGTTTCGTTGTACCTCATTTCGCTTAAAGTATATAGAGAACTATAACACTGAGGACTTACTGTATTAGTTCCCAAAGCACATTGCTTTTAAACCCTAAATATCGTTGTACCTGACTCCTAAACCTACACTTCTCCAGTTTTCACTTGTGCTGTATGCTGATCTTCATGTTAGAAACTGGGCCTGATCTTACACAAACTATCAAAGGTGATATGATGCCAGGGGAGGTACAGTTGACCGTGGCAAATTATCCAGCAGTTTTCAAGAGAACTATGGGGTTTGCATTTAACTCTTTATGAGCTTATTGGCCTTCTTCCCCTCCTCTTCCTCCTTCTGTTTGTTTTTATTAAAATTATAAACACATGTGGTTTAAAAAGGTAAATACCTCTACAAGGCTTTTTAATGTAAAATCAATAATCCCACCTCCCTTCTGCTATTAGTCTATCCCTAGAGACATCCACATCCAACTATTGTAGCCTTTCTTCAGTGCTTACCTCCATATATCTTCATAACACCTAGCATTGTCATCTCTTCAGTTGTACAACTTTTTGTTTTACATGGAATAATTTCGAGTTTGTGTGTGTGTGTGTGTGAGTGATTTTTTTTTTTGTTTTGGTTGGATTTCCATACATAAATCTATAACATCCCAAATATTCACCAGTTGTCTAAATCAACGGTCAGAAACTTTTTTTTTATAAAAGAGACCGATTGTGAATATTTTAGGTTTTGTGGGTCATACAGTTTCTGCTGCATATTTTTTTCCAACTTTTCATAACTCACAGGCAGGAAGTTTCAGGCCTTGGGTTAGTTCTGGACTTTGGGCTACAGTTTGCCAACTGCAGTCTAAATCGTCTTGAAAGACATTCAGATGTATCAGGTATTCCATCAATTTCATAATCTTAAAGAAGATTCTTCTACAGATTAAAAAAAAATTTTTTTTATTATTTCAGAGAGGAAGGGAGAAGGAGAGAGAGATAGAAACATCAGTGATTAGAGAGAATCATTGGTCAGTTGCCTTCTGCATGACCTGTACTGGGGATTGAGCCGGCAACATGGGCATGTGCCCTGATGGGGAATTGAACCATGACCTAATGATTCATGGGTCTATGCTCAACCACTGAGCAACTGGCCAGGCAAGATTCTTCTAGAGGTTTTTAACTTGTTCTAGCCTGAACTGGTTGCCCTTGATTCCTAGAGTACACTGTCTTCTTTATTCTGCTCTGACCATTATTCTGAAGATTCAGCTTCACCTCTCATCTGTGCAGGGTCCCATCTCCATTGACCAATGTCTTTCTCTTTCTTGATTTATTCCCTCATTTTGGTGAAGTGCAGGCTTCAGTAGCTTTGTGAGAGGTAAAAAAGTAAAAATTTTGAGACCTTGCATGTTAAAAAAAAAAAAAAGTCTTATTGTTTCCTCACACTTGGTTGACATAATGTGGCTGGGTATAAAATTACAAATTAAACATCATTTTTCTTGAGAATCCTATAGGTATTTCTCCACTGTCTTCTAGATCTCGGTGTCACTAGTGAAAAGTCTGAAGCAATTGAGCTTCCTTTATGTATGACTATTTTTTCTCTCTGGGAGTTATTTGAACTTCTTTCAGGTCCCAGGGTTTGAAACTTCATACTGATGTTGGTCTATTTACATTGGTTTGTTAGGACATCCCAAACCTTTTTTGAAATTCATGTCCTTTGGTTTGAAAGAATTCTATAAATTATTTTCTTAATTTCTTTTTATACCCTCATTTTTTTTCTATTCTCCTTTCTGGAACTTCTGTTTAAATAATGGACCTCTTCAACTGGAATGCTAATTTTCTTTTCTTCTTTTGCATTTCTCTGTTACCTTTGATTCTTTCATTGCTGCTCATATTTTCAATTTTAATTTGTTTTCTGCATATTTAAAGCATCCTGTTTGTTTCATAGCTGTAATACCTTTCCTATCTCTCTGAAGCTATTACTAGCTTTAAAAAACATCTTATCCACCTTATGTAGTCTTTTTTCTCCAAGTTGCTTTTCTCTGTTTCCTGTTTCATTTTAGATGGTTTCCTCGGATATCTGGTAATTCTTGGATATCTGTTAATATTTAATATTTAGGGATCACAGATTGGAAGCTCAGAACATATGCGTGAGACTAATCATCAGTGGGTTTCTATGAGTGTTCTGACTGGGCCATATTATTGGAGGACTTGGGATTTTCAGTCTATTTAGATCTTTCCTCTTGGAATGGTCCATTCTGAAGACTTTTCCAGCCTCCTACCAGGAAGATAAAGGCTTTGTGTCAGCATTCTAGGAACTAAATGGGGAAAATTAGAGAAATGGGTTCCAGCAACTAATATGCACATTCATTCAATCCTCCTATTTTCTGTTTGGCACTCCTGCCTTCAGTTGAACCTGTCATCTGCTAATTTAGAGACCCTCTGTCTTTACCCTTTCCAAAGAATACGCATATCAAATTTTATTCTTCTGTTGAAGTGGAGACTAGTTGATGAATCCCTAGTCACAGTGTGTATGTGTTGGAGTGTGTTGGTGGGATAGGTGGCAGGGAGGGGGGAGGGGGAGGGGGAGGAAAACTAAGGTATTAAAAACTTCTTAGACAAATTGTTCTAAAAAATTGTAGTTTGTCTCCACTTCTAGAAGTACTTGATGCTACAAATTCTTGAGATCTTTTGGGATATCTGTGGGAGTTAGAATTAGGTTATTTCCTGGTTTTCCCCACTACTATTCTAGGATTCTGCTTTTTCAATTCCGCTCAGTTTGTTGCCTCTTCTATCTAGCTCTTTCCAGGTCCCACAAATCTGTTGGTGTTTCTATTTTTCTGTGCTCCTCACAGGTTTATGCCTTGTAAGTGGCAGTGGTGGGGAAACACTTTCATTTCAGTTGGGTTTTAGGAAGCTGCAAAATTAGATGCATGTAATCTAACATTTTTACCTAGAAGTTTATATGTGCTTCTTAGTTTTCCATTCCTTTCATATATATCATCATTCAAATGTCTTTGATTTTCAAATAGCATTAACCTTTTTACCTTTATATTCAAGAATATTACCATTTCTATAGCTCCAAATGCTTTCATGGGTGATATGCAATAAGAGGAATAGATAAAGATTGCTGGTTTACAAAAAAAATTCTGAGTTTTCATGTAACAAACTCTTTCAATCACACATAGCTCTCATGATTTTATATATATATATATATCATATATACATATATATCATATATACATATATTTTTTTAATCGTCACCATGAAGATAATTGTCAGGTTTTGTCACCTGGTATGGTAAAAAAAAAAAAAGTTTCATGTTGATTAGTTTAACACTGCAGTGAAGAATCTAACCAAAGACAGAATTTAGTTAACTTCAAAGTAGAGACCAGATTTAGTAATGGAGAGTAAAGCCCTTCTTTGTTATGTTATGGCCCACAAGTTAATCCAGAAAGCTCTGGTCGGCTTAGTTGCAGATAGGAAAAGGAATCAAACTAGATTTTGAGGAACATTTTTATGTAGGCAGGCCAAGTCATGCTTATCTAGGATTCTCTAATTGAATGCCATGAAATGATGCACTTACCACAAGCTGCAACAGCAGAATTTAAATGACAAAATGAAGCAAAACAAAAAACAAGATAACTGGGAAGTGGAGATGAGAACTTAATTGAATGAAACTCAGAGCATTACTTACCTGAAATCAAGCCACAAGATTGCCTTCTGGTCAATTGGAACCTGATATATTATCAATTTTCATCTAGTTGGAATAGCTTGTTTATCACGAGGTTGGTCAGAATATGTTTGAAACCAAATATTCACTTAATGGATGCACTAATAATCAGCAATTAAATTATTTGCAGAGTTGAAGAGTATTAGTCATAGTTGTCTAAAATAATTTTCCCTTGAAAACACCCTAATAATGTTTAAAAATTCACAAGGCAATACCTGTTTGTTCACCTTATAATCTTTTTCATAGTCACACACCTTATCAACAATCTAACACCAACATTATAGCAACAATGCTATAGTGTTGCTATAGTGAAGAGGAAAGTTGGCAATAATTAGATTGATTCCATTCCTGCAGGGCTTAACATTTCATACAGCACCATAGTTATTTTTGACATCTACTTTATCAATAAGAGCAAGAAATACAAAGACAATCTAAGAAGTGATGTTTCTTCCAAGGAGTTGACAATCTGAGGAGGAAAAAAACACATATATGCATAACCCATGGACACAGACAATAATGTGGTGAAGGTGGGGGATGGGGCAGGTGCAGAGTGGAGAGGGTCAATGGGGGGGGAGGGGACATCTGTAATACTTTAAACAATAAAGATAAATTAAAAAGAAAAAAAAACACAAGAAAAACACTTATGGTAGAAAATAATTCAAATGCTAAATTATCATGTCTCCAAATACAAAAGAAGTTCCAATGAGTGTGGTTAATAAAGATGGAGAGTCTGAAGTGAGTTTTAGCAGACAAGGATTTGAGCAGGTAGCAGACAAGAAAGGAGTTAGGGAAGCCCACAAAAGAGAGGGAAGAGAGGGAAAGAGGACTCGAAACATTTGTGCTCTGTAACCTGGGGTATAATAGTATTTAAGTTTTAAGAAGATGAATACAATTAAGTGCTGGGAACCAAAATAAGAGTGAAAGTTTCTACTCACAAGAAAATTTCATAATTCATAGAATTATCAATTACAACTGAATACTGATACACCCCTGATTTGTTACTGGACATATATAAGGAGTTGCTCAAAAAAAACTATTGCCTCCCTATTTCAATTTCTAAAAATAAATTTAAGCCAAAAAAAAAAATTAGAAAAGTTTTTCTCCCAATGAGAAATACTGGCTAGGGAGTGATTTGTATTATATTCTCAAGCTGGATATTAACTTGAATGACAGGGAAGAATGAGGACTCAAGAGGCTAGATATACAATAGCTAAGATTTGGAAACAGTGTAAGTGCCCATCAGCAGATGGATTAAAAAACTGTGGTACATCTACACAATGGAATACGATGCTGCTGTAAAAAAGAAGGAACTCTTACCATTTGCAACAGCATGGATGGTCCTGGAGATCATTATGCTAAGCGGAATAAGCGAGTTGGAGAAAGATAAATATCATATGATCTCACTCATTTGTGGAATATAATGAACAACAAACTGTTGAACAAAAATAGAGCCAGAGACATAGAAGCATTCAACAGACCTTCCAACCTAAGAGGGAGGGTGGCGGTGGGCATTGGGTGTTTTTTTGTGTGGGGGGGGGGGGGGGGTGGGGGGTGTAAGAGATCAACCAAAGGACATGTGTGCATGCCTATGAGCATAACCAATAGACACAGAGAGTAGGGGGGTGAGGGTAGGTGCTTGGGGGTGGAAGTGTCCAGGGAGAGGTCAATGGGGGAAAAGAATACATATGTACTACTTTAAACAGTAAAGAATTTAAATTAAAACAAACAAACAAAAAGAGGCTGGATAAACTTATGGTGCCATATTATATAACTGAAAATTTCACTTCAGCTCCAACATCAGAGATTTTCCCATTTATTGAAAATATATAAAATATATAATAATCATACTGATTCTTTGCTTTTCTAAAAATAGTTCTTGCCCTAGCTGGTTTGGCTCAATGGATAGAGTGTCGGCCTGTGGACTGAAGGGTCCTGGGTTCAATTCCAGTCAAGGGCACATGCCTAGGTTTCAGGCTCGATCCCTAGTAGGGGGCATGCAGGAGGCAGCCGATCAATGATTCTCTCTTATCACTGATGTTTCTATCTCTCCCTCTCCCTTCCTCTCTGAAATCAATAAAATATATTTTAAAAAAATAAAAAGTTTATTCTAAAAATTTAGATTTATAGAATTACTGTAAAGATAAAATGGAATTCCTGTTATATCCCTTCCTATTCTCCATTATCTATAACTAAAGGCCCAGTGCATGAAATTCATGCACACGGGGAGGAGGGTCCCTCAGCCCAGCCTGCACCCTCTCCAATCTGAGACCCTTTGGGGGATGTCTGACTGCTGATTTAGGCCCGATAGGACATCCCTCTCGCAATCAGGGACCACTGGCTCCTAACCACTCAAATGTCTGCCTGCCTAATCGCCCTTAACCACTCTCCCCTGCCTGCCTGATTGCCCCTAACTGCCTCTGCCTTGGCCCCCGCCACCATGGCTTTGTCCGGAAGGATGCTTGGAAGAATGTCTGGTCTAATTAGCATATTACCCTTTTATTAGTATAGATAATAAAAGGGTAATATGCTAGTTAGACTGGAAAGCCAAACAACCTTCCTGACATCATCTTGGATGTCCTTCTGGATGAAGCTGCGGCAGCGGGGGTGGAGGCAGAGGTGGTTAGGGACGATCAGGCAGGCAGTTTGAGCAGTTAGGAGCCAGTGGTCCTGGATTGCGAGAGTAAGTCAGGACTGCCGACAGTTGAACAGCCCCCAAGGGTCCCAGATTGCCAGAGGGTGCAGGCCGGGGGTGAGGGACCCCCCCCCCCCCCCA
>NW_005871225.1:1911002-1929275 GCF_000147115.1 Myotis lucifugus | reverse complement strand
CCCAAGTGCATGAATTTCATGCACCGGGCCTCTAGTAGTTTATATTAGTGTCACGCATTTGTCAAAAGCAATAAACCAATATTAAAACGTTAAATTCCAGCCCTGGCCAGTTGCTCAGTGGATAGAACATTGGCTCACGTACAGAAGGGTCCTAGGTTCAATTCCAGTTAAGGTGTGTACCTCAGTTCCCGGCCCTGGTCAGGCACATGCAGGAAGTAACCAATGTGTCTGTCTCTCCCCCTCCCTTCCACTCTATAAAAATCAATGGAAAAATATTCTCAGGTGAGGATTAACAAAAAAAAAATTATTAAAAATAAACAAACATTAAATTCCTTATTTTATTCACATTTCGTTTTTCCCTAAAGTGTGTTTTCTGTGCCAGAATCCCATATAATTTACATTACATTTAGTTGCCATGTTTCCTTAAGCTTCTGTTGTCAGCTTCTCTGATTTTCCGTTTTTCATATGCACAGTTGAGTACTGCGTAGGTTTTGTTTTTATTAGAGAGGAAACCTCAATGGAGGGGAGCACCCTGGGGATCGAGCCTGCAATCCAGGCATTTGCTCGGATTGGGAATAGAACCAGACATTTCGGCTCATGCGAACTGAGCTGAAACCAACTAAACCACACTGGCCAGAGACTGGGTAGGTATTTTGTAGAATGTCCCTTAATTGGGATTTGTCTTGTTTCTCATCATTCAACTGGGATTATAAATTTTTAGGAGGAAGACCAAAGTTCTGTTTTCGTCACATCAAATCCAAGGTACTAACCAGAAAAAAAAAAATCAGCATTCATGAATTATGCCTCCCTTTATACCTCTAATCATAGTCTAAAAACAAATTCCTCTCTTTTGTCTTAAACAAAGGTAGGTATTTGTTCAACGCAGAAACTTTTTTTTATTAACTGCCCTGATAGACCCTTTAAACCAGCGGCCGCCAACCTTTTGGACCTCACAGACCACCAGTGGTCCGCGGGACCATTGGTTGGCGACAGCTGTTTTAAAGTTTTGGAAATGTAATTTGGTAGTTTTTGTTTTTCGAAATTTGCCAGTTTTGCTATTGTAGGAGAAGAAGGCACAACATGAATCTTTTAGGCACTTTTTATTTTCCAAAAAAAATTGTCATTAATATATAAACATCTCATTCTTTCAAAAAAATTCTACAACTATACAGCTGTTTGCTCCATTATTTGCATAGGAAATGACCACAATACAAAAATAAGAGGGGAAAAAAGAAGCAAAACAGCAACCGATTTGAGCTTTTCATTTAGGTAAGTTCCACGTATAAACATTTTGAAGCTGCTTACAAAATATTTACACCACTTGTCATCTATTTACACGTTTTAAGAGCAACTTTTCTAACAAACAAAACTATAATTTATCAAGTTATGAAAATTTTCTAAAAAAACTTACTATATTAGCACAAAATAAATAAACAATATTTTAAAAACAAAATTAAAATTTCATTTCAATTAAGACCCCTTTTGGCATTTTGCTTATTTATTCTGCCCTTTGGTTAATAGCATCAGCATCACATTACTATTTTATATTGCATATGTGCAGTACTTGCTTCCTTAAGTTTTCAACATGTCATTTGTAATTAAAGGTAGACACTGAGTCAATATGAATAGATACACTAAACTGCACTGTAATTTAGGTAAAATTACTGTGTCACTGTATATTACATGCAAAATCCACTTAAACTGGCATTTAACCAACAGTACTGCATGAATAACTGCATCATAAATTCAACGTTTTCATACATGAAAACTGCATCATAAATTCAACATTGCCATGTGAAAACTAAGTCCTCCGCCTGTAAAATGATACTGTTTAGCTTATTTTAAGAGGTTTAACTTTCATATATTGTAACTATCTTTAAGCTCTTGAGTTCACAATTCATATAAAACTCTTTCATATTTAAAATAAATTCCATTTTAATCAGTGCATTAAATCTGCTTTTTAAGTTCATTTGAATGATGATTATCTTTCCCCCTAGAGAAATGAATTTAATAGGGTTTTAAGAGGTATCTTACAACAAAATTGTAACTGTAAATGTATTCATGGTTATTTTCAAATTACTTATGATTTCTCCCCCAAACTTAGGAAACTTGTAATAAACCTATAAAGCTGATTTGCATATTTACAAAATTTTGAATAGCAAATATAGGCAACTCATAAAAAAAAAAAAAAAAAACAAACACTTATTTGTTCAATGGCTATTTGTGAATTGCCAGGTACGCTGTGTACACGTGTAAGGAATTATTCTATTACTGAAAACAACTTGATGTCAAGTAAAATCTTGACATACAATCCAGCCTTCTTCCTTCAGCCTGCCAACTGACTTGTTTACTAAACACGGTCACATTAAAAGATGGTGCTTAGGTAAAAACGCTGCAAACACACATTGCACCCCCACCCCCCTACCCACGCTGAGATGCGCTGCCTGTCATGAGATGAAATCTGCTTGAGTAAAGCCATATACATTACAGCAAGCATTCCAGATTCCTAAAAGGACCAAACACTTTGGCATTAATACAATGTACTCCCTGTTTTCTCAAATATACAAAATATACATTTCCAGTTTTTTGCTTTTTCTTTTTATATATATATAGTTAAGTTTGTAGTTAAAATTTTGCCAAGTGAACTGCAGACCATCAGCGTGATTGCATAGGCACGCAGGCCTCGCAGCAGCTCAGTTTTGGTGCCTCTTCATGTGCAAGGCCAGGTGGTCGGAGCGGGAGAAGCTGCGGTTGCACACCCCGCACTGGAATGGCTTGGCCCCGGTATGCTTCCGGTAGTGGCGTGTCAGCTCATCGGAGCGGGCGAACCTCCAGTCACAGCCTTCCCAGGTGCATTTGTATGGCTTCTCACCTGTGACAATGAACAAAGAGAAGAGATGAGGTGCCCTGCTTGTTAAGTCAAACATCTTAGATACTGCCTGAAAAGAAATTTTCTTAAAGAAGTTCATGAATTTTGTTATGGAATTACTTCCCTCAAAGTCATCTAGTGAACAGTGTCAGTGTCTCATAGAAAGCTACTTCACCTGATTATATAAAGAAAAAGTATTCTGTTTACTACTAAAGAATGAAAAACTTGCAATTTTAAATGTGCAAGTTGAATCAGTGCTCCTGTATAAGTAAATCCATAAAAATGGCTAGACAGCTTGGGTGGCTTTATCATTACTATGGGAACACAATGTCTACAAACCCACATTGAGTACAGGACTAATGGCTATAAGTTGGCCAAGAGAGGAAAAAATTAAAGATGGTACTTAGGAGGGAGGGTAGTTCTCAGATCACCAATACAATGAATTTAAGGTCACACAACTGCAACCCTTTACACCCTTTACTTCACAAACTGGTCCTCGATGTTTCTTCATTAGCCAGACTAAAACTGTCAGCACATACGACAGTTCCCTTGAACACACAGCCTCCAAAATGGAGTATTAGGGGCACTTGCTCTTAGAAATTCACAGTGGCACATACACATTCAAGCAGAACAAAGATAAAGTTTCAAGTTCAATGGTGTTAAAGTTTTATGCAGCATTTGATATTTAATAAATTCCTCAAGCAGATCATAAAGTCCTGTCCTGATCATTTATTTCACTTAGGTAGTCATGAAACAACCATAATAATTCTAATCCTTGCTGATTCATGCATTCTTTTTTCTTTGTAAAGCACTGCCCATTCTTATACATGATTTGCCAAGTTTCTACTATATGGTTGGCACTGCCCTGAATGCTTGGAATACCACACCCAGCAAAACAAAAATGCCTGGCTTCATGGAGCTTACATGTGTGATATATACTTTTAAAAGTCCCTACTAATCATTCAATCTACCTATTCTTTCACAGCTCTCTTCACTTTAATTGATAACTGAGCTGCTGTCCCATGGCAATTTGTATTACTCTTAATGTTATCTAAAGTTTGCTAATCTTTCAAAACTACTTAGTATTTATAATGCAGTCTTAACTCCCAGTTTTAGAATTAGTTAATCCTATTTGAGATTATGTAGTCCCCTAAATAAATCCTAAAATCTAAGAATCTCCCACTGAACATTAACTAGTAGTTCCTATATGGTATTGCTTTATTATTATAATTTCCTATGAATGTTAAAGATGAGAGCTTGTGAGATAAATTTACATATTCAAGTACTGTTGGTTTATAGCTGAGTTGTATATGGATACATTTTAAAACTCTGAATAGCCAAGCTCTGAAATTCCTTTTAAAATGTTTTCTTCTAAAAGAGAAGAACCTCAGGGTTGCCTGGAACACTATCACCATGAAACTCAACCACCTTTCTGCCTGATTTAGCAGTATCACATTCAGGAAGTTGTAAGATTACTCAACTGTGTCCAAATTTTAAAAGACATTGCCCACATCAACTGAGATTTCTACTACAGCTTGTGCTTAATACGGTTTTGCTATTCTGATAACCAGTCTGATTCTCAAACAAAATTCCGTAAGGATAAGAAGAAAACGTACAAATTTCACAGAGCCAGGATAGCCAATTATTTCCCATGAGATTTCTTTCAACTCCTTATGGTATGCATCCCCAAGCCACCTTTCCTGTCTCCTCTCCTCTGGCTCTGAACCAAGACACACCTATTTTTATTTTTTAAATTCTTTTTGGTTCCTATCATTCTATTTGTAAAATAGACATCACAGTTCCTGGATTGTTTTTTCTTCTCATAGTAAATTCTAAGATTTTAAGCTAATACACTCAAACCTGTTAAGTAACATAAGAAATAAACTACTTTTCTTTCACTTATAATCACATTTAATCTGTTTAATTCATAGATATGTTTTAGTACTAGCAGTAAAGGGAGCTATCACTCTTGCAGATGTAAATCAAATACAAAAAAAATTATTTTTGCACACGTGATTTGTTTCTCATGAAAAATAAAGTCACAAAAACAAACATGTTGGTTAAATACCTTACTGACATTTAATGGCAAAAGTTATTGCTGCTGTCTGAGGCAAGGAAAAAAAATTCCTGAAGTGCCCCAATTTTAAAAATCATTCTGATTTTTCAGAGTTTAAGAAACAAGGGACACTAGACTCTTTTTGTTCGCTATTTTTATTGGCTATAAAGCAATAAACTGTACCAGTATTTTTTAAAGTTTACTTTACTGATTGGTTAGAAAACGGTAGCTATTAAACTTCCTAAAACACTTGGGATTTTGCTCCCAATTTATGCACATCTATAGGTTGTTCAGCCAAGAATACTACCAGTGTCTGGGACATTAGTTATGGGACCAAGTCTTGACTATAAAAGCAAGGACAACCGTTCCCCACTTGGGGCAGTTTCTATGGGATTTGTTCAAGTGTCAACACTGCTCAAGTAAAACACTGTAGAGGAAGCTGGTACCCAATTTCTGGCCAAATAGCCAATTTGTGCCTTTCTTCCTCAGCCAGAAACACTATGCACAGTACTTCTGGGAAACCAAACTGACTTCCTTTAAGTTATTTCAACAGGATAGAACTTTCAAAAGCTTAATTGGATTTTTACAGAATCCTTTTCCAATACCACCAATTTAAAATATTTAGTTAAGCTCTTTCAACATCAACTTTATTTTTAAGTTCTCATGTTGTTAATGTGAAACTTTCCAAAGGCAAAGAGAAAAAAGTGGCAAGTTTGTACAGCCTGGAAAACAAGCTTCCACTTTATCTCTCAAATAAAGTATGCATTTCCTCATTCTATTTTAAAATTACCAGGACTATTTTTGCTAGGAATCCCTAATCTTTAAAAAAAAAAAAAAGTCCAAGTTAAACATATACACTATCCATACTGATAAAGTCAATCAATATATTTTATGAAAAATGTTAAGCAAAAACAATTGCAGGCACAGGCACAAACATCCGTTGAGCACATATTCCAGAGTTAGGCACTTCTCATAGTGTCACACAGTCCTCACAATAGCTCAAGTTAGAAGCAAAATGATGAGCTCCACATTAAGAATCCTTGCCTGCCACTTATCCCTAATGTCCTTCTTAAACCCTCCATTAGCAAACATTAATACGCTCTATATGAATGATTTAGAGAACACCTACACAGTGTTCAAATTTATTTAAAGATTTCAAAGCCACTTCTGAAGGTCGGTTGAGGAACAGTTTCAGGGACTCGGAGTAGGCCTTAACCCAGACTATCTGAAGCACCGAGCCCTGAAATCTGACCTGTGCTGGCATTGACAATCCCAATACTATCTAACAATGGTTCCCCTTTATCCCAGGCTAAGTGAATTTGAGTGGGTTAGCCACGCAACATGTTTGTGAAGTATTCGAAAAATCTTTAATGATGAGCTAAAAAATTCTTGTCTCCCCCCCTCCCCCGTGATGAACAGGTAAAAAATGATTTCTGAAACTAGCATAATACAATGGGAGGTTTCTCTGCTCTGCTGAACATATTCAATAGACTCATACCAAGGCCTTTGCCTAGGATGTTCTACATAAATTCTTCTAACAAAAGAAAAATATCATAGGTGAAAATATTTTTAGTTGTTTTGTGACTTTTTAAAGGTTTATTATAGCAGCCCAGCGGGCATAGCTCAGTGGTTGACCATCGACCTATGAACCAGGTGGTCATGGTTCGAGTCCCAGTCAGAGCATGTGCCTGGGTTGTGGGCTCCACCCCCAGTGTGGGGCATACAGGAGGCAGTTGATCCATGATTATCTCTCATCATTGATGTTTCTATCTCTCTCTCCACCTCCCTTCCTCTCTAAAATCAATAGCATGTTGTTGTTTTTTAAGTTTATTACAGCAAAGCTACATATCTGGTTTTCTTTCAGAAAGCTAAAAGATTATCCAAATCAATGACATCTGATAAAGGCTAAAACCATCAGAATTAAAGCCAATGTTTAGTAAATAAGAGTGTAACCTGTACTAAATGACTTGCAAAATACAACAAATAAGACTTGGTCTCTGGCTTCCAAGAACTTAAAATCCATATCCTATTTGGAGACTTAAAACAAAGCAAACTGTTTAAAGTGGAATAAATCATTTTAATAATTAGTACTTAATTCTTAAAATTTGAGTCTTTAAACTCAAAACAAGCTCATATTTCAGAAGGAAAATATTTTCATGCAATTTAATAATTAGATTTTTTTCAATAGAGACTTAAGGAATTTTAAATTCTAAAACAGTCTTTATATATTTAAATAAAAGGTAAAGAAAAAAGAAACATTAATCCCCAAATTAAAGAAATTCACAAATATTAGATATTAAATATCTAAAAAAAGATAAAGTAGGATGATTTAGGCTCATTAATTCCTAATTTTATATGTCAATGCCAGTAATTTAATGCTCAATGTAATACATCTATACTTGGAACAGAAGGGTAGGCGGTTCATTTTAAAGATTAGTATTATTAGTATTTATAAAATGCATCTAATATTTAATAGAGTATCCCTATCAATAATGTCCCCAACTTTAAACAAACTGATTACTTTAAAAGATATATTAAGTAAGGAAATCCCTTCTTTCTCCCTGTTGGTCAATTGGTATTTAACTTATTTCTTTAAAATCTGATTCTCCTTTACCTCTTCAGAAAACCTCTGAACAGTCTAGGATAGATTTCTGGCCCCCACCATCAGTTAAATTCCCTCTGAATGACTGATTCCATTTGCATCTATACTGCTGTATGAAGGCTTCAAATAGCTATATTTTGCCTCAACTGGCTTTGAAAGTTCCTCAAGGACAAACACTGGCTTTTATCCTGGCTGTAAATACCACACTTCTCCTAATACTTCTTTAGGACAACCACATATTTGGCCGAAGTCTGACCAACTCTGTTATTTTCATTAATGAAAGTGTAAGAGACAGGACAGCATCTAGTGTGAGTCTATTGGATTATCCTTTCTTTATGGCCCCACCTGCAATAAGGCATTTTCTATACTGCCTCAGACCACTGAGGATAATCTGACTAAATGAGGGTTTATGTGAGAATCGTGCATGTTCAAAATCAGTTATTATTCATACTATAGTTGTACAGGAATAGATAAACTCTACATAAACAAGTTTTCTTTTACAGTATTAGATACATTTGATGGAAACTAGGACGTTCTGGAGGCCCTACTGCTGGTCAGAGGGAGTGAGGGGACTCCTCCTGGGAACAAAGAACCTTAATCTGCCAAACCTAAAGGGGGCTGGATCCGGGGGCTAAGCTGTCAAAGGTCAGTCTACATCCCAGCAGAATGAATCTCTGGGCTCCTAAGCTATTGCTACTTCTGAGGGTTCTCAACAAAAACAATGGAAAACATCCTCTATCGTTAACATTGTAATGAAATACCAATTGTTGAGTCTAAAGACAACATTCAGATTCATTTTCTCATAATAAGGGTCCAAACTAAAATTTTTTTAAAGTATCAAAATATTTTACCTTTACTTTTTTGACCAAATAGAAAAATTCCATGTTTTCATTTTCCCAGCACTGAATGAGTAGTAAATATTCTGTTTTCTTTTATTTTTTCTATCACCATTTATCTCCCCATACCTTCCTCCACCTCCATCTACCCCTCTCTCTACCCAATCACCACACTGTTGTCCATGTCCATGAGCATCTTTTTTTTTCTTTATTCAATCTCTCCTTGTCCCCCGGCCCCACCCAGCAGAGCTGTCTGCCTGCTTTCTATCTATGAATCTGTTTTTATTTTGCTTGTTAGTTCCGTTTGTTCATTAGATTCCACATATGAGTGAACGCATATGGTACTTGTCTCTCTCTGGTTTATTCCTTTATCTTAATTTGGATTGAACAGGAGGATTCCTCCCAACTCTAAGGTTTGCATTCATAAAGTTATTAAAAAAGAAATTCATTCTTCTGCCTAGATATTTTTTAATGGAAGTTAGTGACAGGGTACTTCTAAAACAATAAGCTACCCTTAATCAGAATTGTTGGAGATCCTTGAATATAAATAACACAGGCTGACAGAATAAGAATGCTGCTACAGAGATACTTTTACTAAAGTAGGACATTACTTTGTTTCTAAGCTTTCACCAGAAAAGATGTAGGTCGTCAAGCAAACAGCTACTACATTCTATAGAACTAAGAATATCTGGCAAAGTAAAATCACCTTGGGTGATTAAACTACCTTTACAGCTGATTGTTTCTATCTCAACTTCAGCAATTCTATTTAATCTACTTAGAAGTGATCTTCTCCCACTAGTTTATAAGAAAAGAGAAGAAATTCTCTGCAAGATCGGTAAAAAGCCGAAACCGGTTTGGCTCAGTGGATAGAGCGTCGGCTTGCGGACTGGGGGGTCCTGGGTTCGATTCCGGTCAAGGGCATGTACCTGGGTTGCGGGCACATCCCCAGTAGGAGATGTGCAGGAGGCAGCTGATTGATGTTCCTCTCTCATCGATGTTTCTAACTCTCTATCTCTCTCCCTTCCTCGCTGTAGAAAATCAATAAAATATATTAAAAAAAAAAAAAAAAGATCGGTAAAAAATTCAATCAAATTAAACTTAACCTTTAGCTTTATCATTGCAGAACAAAAATTTCCTATGTAAATGTTCTTCAGATGAAAGAACAAGTCCTAGAAGCAAAGTTTAATCTTCCTAGTGAGAGTCATTGAAAAGAAATTGTTTCTAAGCTTTCAAACTCATAAATACCTTTCCAGAGGTCTGAGACCAGCAAGTCTCTTAACCACTACTTTTTTTTACATAAGCTTGAAACTATCAATATATAAAATAAAGCTACAAATGACAATAATTTAAGAATATTTATGTAGTAACATCTAACACTATAGGCTAAATATGATGTTTTTTCCTGCATAGTTTTGAAATATAGACTCAAAAACTCATTGGGCATTAAATTTCAATCTGGAAAACTTTTAACCTCTGCCAGTAACACAAATTACACATTTAACCAATACTGATCCCTAGATCCAAACTGTATTATTCATCTCCATTAAGTCCAGATATAATATATATATCCTTATGCTGATTTTAGTTCTAAATAATTTCTAAGAAAGTGAAATCCTTTATATTTTTAAAAGCCATTCACACTCTTTTCCACATTTCCACACAAAAAAACTCATTTTCAGAACATTTTTAATATTTCTTTTAGTGGGAAAATGACAGAAATAAAAATATTGTCAACACTGTCAATATTTTAAAATAAAAAGTTATACCTAGCATGTTTAATAGGTAATAATGTAGAGCAAAGAATTATACAGAAATTTATACCTAAGGATTTTTTAGTACCCAAACTGAGACTAAAATCAATGCTTAGCAACAAATCTCAAGCAGAGATTATGCATTTTAAAACACACATAGTAACATTTTAATATAAATGTCATTAGGATATAGTGTCCTACATAATCATCAAGGCAGAACATGGGAATTTACCCCTTCCCACAACCAGGCTTAGGCTAAAAATCTTTCTCAGACTTCCTATGGAATCCCGAACACAGCTCACTGTGCAATGCAGCACTACCAGTGAGTCCATTTTGTGTTCCTATGGTATTTGTAGGTTTCCATTTTCTTTTGTGGTGTTGTTTCCAATTGTCCTTTTCCTGTCAACCCTTAGCAAGCCATTTTGGGATCAGTGCACCTTAACAGCTCGTGCATAGAATCACTTGAGCCAAGTGTGCATGCTGCTCAAAGACTTTTTCTGTACAAGTGCTCATTTTCTGCCCTGTTCCAGATAGCCGAGACTGATAAGTGATCTAAAAATGTTACTAGACCCTAATTTCCCAACTGCTTTAGCATAGCCCCTTGGGTTAAGTACATATTCACACATATGACTAAAACCACTAGATTTCAAACATTTGTATTGAGTTCACTATTGACTTTTTCAGAATTTTATCTTTGCAAAGTACTTTTTCCCTAACGTGTGAGAGCACAAGTTTCAAAGAAATTTCCACATTCAATGTAAAAAAAAGTATTTTAACTTATGGTACTCATAAGCATACAAAAAAAAAAAAAAAACCAGTATGAGTGGTAAGAACAACTTTTCAATTTCTTCCAAATTTTTCTTTGTACTTATATTCTGAGTTATTTTAAATGTTCATTATGAAATTAAAGATAGGTATATGAACAAAAACTATATCACCGGTTGCAGTAGGTTTTTAATCTGATTCATGAATTGGTTTAACGGGCACAGTGATTTGCGAGGGCAAAGGGGTATGTGAATTTTTAGAAAAAGCAAGGTGCTGGGGAGCAACGTTTAAACCGCGGCAATGAGTAGCCCCTTGAATGCATCATGAGGCAAACACAAATTCCAGTAATATTCACATTTAAATGTTGTTATAAGTACAAATATTTTGATTTGGAAATTTACCACTTCTTGACACTTACCTAGAAGCAGCCACGATTATGTCTAACCAGAGGCATGACATGGCGTTCCAAGTAACACATACAACCACCCACACACCCCATATGAGGGGTACCTCTATAAGTCTCTAAGTACGCCATCATGTACATAAAGACATAACATGCTTTTAAAAGTGAAATATCATTATTTCCTAAAACAGAGTCAGATATTTTTTCTAACCATACAAAGATAGAACTTTGTATTATTTGTCTATTCTTTCTGAATAAAAAAACCTTAAAGGGTATGAACTTAGAAAAAACTTGAATGCTATGAGACTTCTGGTTCAAGAAAATATCTACTCTTTCATCCAAAATTGTTTTTGAAAAGTCTTGTTTTGAAAAGACTATTTCCTTATGTTCAATTTGCAAGTCAAGTTAAGAAGCATTTGCAATCTGAAAATTCGGAATAAGCAATAGAACTCAGATGTAGGTTGTTTTAATTGCTTAAATCATTCTTAAAGCATAAGGTAACTTGACATTTTAAAGCATTTACAATTTTATTCCAAAGAAATGCTAGGGTGCTTCATATTCTGCCTGCAAAATGGCAATCATTTAAAAAATAACTTTTATATTGTCAAATAGAAGATCAACATTTCCATATAGATTGGACAAGGGAGGACAGAGAGAAAACAAGAAAAGCTATTAAATGAGAGAAGTACTTTAGAAATGCCTGAGCCTTAAAAAGGAGGGGGGAAAAAACCAAAAAACCCAAGCCTTTGCTGGCTTCAGATACATTCATTAAAAAACAACAGGCAGGATAGGGAGGATGCAATGAGAGAGGTAATTTTAAAAGGCATTGTCTAGAAACTAGAAATGAGGAGAAAACAACCTCAATGCTCTATGATTACCCAAGAACGGGTTTAGCCAGATGAACAAGTCTGTTACAAACCCTCCCCAAGGCATCTGAAAGACTATCAAACAAAACTTTATTAAACTGGATTAAATGGTTTCACTCATTAGATGTCCATGGCCACACTGTTTACGATCACGTCAAAAAAAAAGGTGATGCATGGGACCCAAACTAGGCTTCAGTCCTCTTTTCGGTTTGTTTTTATTAGTACAAGCTTTGTTAAGACAACCCACTATTAAATTTCTTCGCCAGCAGGTCAAGTTCCAGAATTGTAGGTATAAGCATTCAGAGCACTAAACCCTGACTTGCAGGGGTTGCAAGGCCATTTAGATATGCTCTGACTACATCCCTGCCAATAGCACTTGATTACATCGCTATATGCAATTGCACCCCTCTTTTATTAGGAGACTTTAACCTCATGAAAAACATGTTCCCCTCCTATCTCTCCTTTCAAGGACTTAAAAAAAACAACAACCCCACAACACAATAGTTCGAATGTTTCAAAGTTACTTCTACTTCCTTAATAAAAATTCAGGTAAGAACCCATTTTCAATGTTTCCTTCCTTAACATATATAGATTGTATACAAAAGGATATTTCAGCATTTCTATATGGAATGTATTCTTGGCCTTGTCATTTGTATTTTGAAAACTTTAGATTGAGTTTATTCTACATTTAATGGGAGTTTGTTCAACTATAAATGTAATTTCTACTTTGGGCTGATTACATAGGATCTTTTCCTTTATACAATCTATTTGTCTATATCTGAAAATGACAGACCCAAACAATCCATTTCATTGATTCATAAAAGAAATGTCTTTTAAAAGCAGTTTCTCAGAAAGCCCTGGAATCTACCACGTTGTTGCCAACACTATGTAGGTTTTAATAAGTAGCAAGCAATACCTAACAGGCATACAAAATGTCTGCAGTCATATTCCTCTCAGCGCTGTCTCAGAACTGACCTTCATTCAAAGGCTTTTACTTTTTAATGCAGCAGTTAGAGATAACTATTTCATTTATCAAAACTCAATTTCCATAGTAACATCTAGCCTGGGGAGATTCAAGTCCTTACACTAATCCAACAACCCATTCAAAGGAACTGTTGAATACTTTGGTTTCCATAGCAATGATAGAATAAAACATTTTGCTAGGTCATTGCTTTTATTAGCAAACTTATCCTTTGAACTTTATGTTAGGCTTTGTTTAATGAGAGAAAATAAAACATAATCACTTTATATAAGTTCTTTCCTTTAGTGCTATCCTTTTAACCAAAATCACAAATACTAACCACCTTTATGTTTGAAAATATTTTGGGTATTTGGATGGTTTGAAAGCATGCCACCTGGTTTCAACCTAAAATGGGTTCTGATACAAAGTTTTAAAATTAAAAAGCATTTGATTGTATACATCTGACAAAATAAAATGTTTATAAAATCTTAAAGCACATTTTGAAAAAGGATGAAATATAAGCTAGAATCAAGTCTTTCAAATGCATCACATGTGGGCTGGATAGGGTGTAGACAAACTTCTAAACCACGACCCCATCTCTGCTTGATTTTAATACTCTGTAATTTCCGCCCTTCCTTTCATCAAGCACATAAAACATGCTCAACACTGATTTTAGGCTAATGGTAAAACTAAAGATAATGTATTAAGCAGTTATGCTTTACATGCTAAATGGGCAAGTTTTTAATGTTTAATATAGCTTTATAGAAGCCAACTGATTTGTTAAAGAAAAAAATTAGTTCCATTTTTTCCCTTTATGATAAGAAATAGCAGTGCCATTACAAGCTTTAAAATCCATTAGTAAACATGATTGTTTACATTTTTGGGTAATTAATCCTATGTGAGGTGACAGGGCAAGGCCTTAGCGAGGGAACATCAGCCTTCCTGGAACCAGACTTTTTCACTGAGCTGAATTTTGAGCCAAGCCAGGGCTGAAAAGGTAGGCCATTAAAAAATAAAAGTTGACAGAAGAAAGAAGAGATCAAACAAGTGTTGGCTTTTAAAAGGATGAATACCACTTACACTATTTACACAACTCACAGAATTAACAAGAAAATTACATACCAGTATGAGTCCTCAGGTGAGCTTTTAAATGAGAAGACTTCGTATAAACTTTTGTGCAGCCTAAAATAAAGCAGGAGAGGAACAGCTTGTCATTTTGGAGATCCTTTGAAATCTTTACATTTGATGATTCAGTGTTTAAAATCTGGCTTTAAAGAAGAAATCTCTCATGCTAGATAGCTGAAGCTTTAGCTTTAAAAAGCACTCCCCTATTACCTTATTAAAGTGATTTGCTTTATGTATGTATCACTTTAGCAGAAAGAGGATAATGAGCCAAGCTACAAATGGGAAATGTGTTTATATTCCAGTAGGTGCTTTATAGTAAGTAGTAACATATACTTCAGTGATTTAAAAATTTTAATGGCTTCAGAGCTGACAATGTTAATCATTATCCAAGATGACTGCCATTTTCTGTACCCCTAACGTTTCTTGTTTTTTCATTTAGTATGGCATGCCATATCATGTACCATAGCCAATAAATTATACCAGCAACTTGCAAATATATTCATTACTGTCATCAATTCATATTTTGGGTCATGTATGTCATTCAAGAATGAGCATATATGGACTACCCTTAAATCTATTGGGTATACAGTCTTATCTTATAGCAGCCTTACTCAATCCCCACTTCATTACCACACCATATTTTCTCCTACCTTAAGTAATCTTTTTTCAGGGTACTTAATTTAGAATTAAAAGCTCCAATTTAAAATAACTCTGGCATTAACTAAAAATTCTAATTTTTATTTAATATTAAAGAAAAAAGTCTAAATAACTTTTTTCCAGATTTTAGTCTAGCCTTAAAAAAAAAAAAACAAAAAAAAAAACACCTCAAATAAGCAATAGACAACTAAACGGAACAACCAGGGAAAGGCACCGAGACTGGGATATGAAAAGAACAAAGTAGGTGATTTTTATTGTCAAGCACTACTGTCCTATGGAATTTTAAAACCTGAGTTTGGAAAAAAGCACAAAGACACCAACATTAAATCGATGATGCTTCAACCAGGTAAGACCACATACCAGGGTAATCGCAGTAGTGGATGCGTCGTTTCTCCAAATCGGGGTTACTCCTTCTGTTGTATCTGACAGGTTGGATGTTTTGCGAATTAACTGGTAGGGTGGCAGGTAAATTTGGATTGTGAATTGCCAGTTTAGAAGCAATTGTCGCAGCATAGGATGGAGGTGGGGTTAAATTCTGGAGCATCTCTGCTTGTCTATCTGGACTTCCAGGCTCTGAGCTTGGTGGTGACGGGGGGAAGTAAGTGGCCTGCTGTGGAAGAAACTGACTTGGCATTGTGTATGTGCAAGGGGGCATGCCCTGGAACTGTTTCATCGTAGTCTGCGGGACGGCAGAGGTGTGTGTGTTAAGGCCTGCCATGGCGGCTGACATAGAAACATTAAGAGTGTCCATGACTGCTGTCTGGTTTGTAGAACTGGGCATATCTAGATCCGGTGTATTCAGCAGCTGGTACAGGTGGCCCTGCGGGGGGACAGAGAGATGAAGATCTGGTGTAGGAAGTTCTTGTTTGATGAAAATGTTGTTCACCTCTGGAGCTGCGGTCTGGTGTGAGCTGAATATACTGGTGAACTCAGGGAGGGCCTGGGTTGGGGCCGGAGGAGGGGCAGTCGTTTCACTCTGGTGGCTGAAAATGGTAACAGGTTCGGTCTTGATGTGTGTTACGCACGGTCTCTGGGATTTGTAGAGGCCAGTTCTCAGGTGAGTGATGTCGGGGAGGAAGACGTTCATGTTGATACTGTAAGGTAACCCTTCACTGTCAGTGAAGAACTGGTCTACGACTGAGGCACTGTCTCGTCTATACTTTTTATGCTCTGGAATTATAGAAACTGGAGGAAGCTGAGGTGTCAGATACTTCTCCATTTCACATCTCGTCTGAAAAAAAAAAGAGAGATACAAACATGCATAATCCACCTAATTCATCATCTCAGGAAGGATAAACAAACGGTGCTTACTAAAAATTCCCCAACAATCCTTGTGAGAAGTACTTGGGCAAACTCCTTCTAATGTTGCTTATAAACATATCAGGTTTATTTGTCAATTGTGTAATAACTGGTTCATCAAACCTTACGAAACTCTGTAAAACATGTATTTAGTAAAATCGCTCCCACAATCAACTGCGGACAAAAAGTGAATGAGGCAAATCAAGAAAAAAGGGAAGCAAACAGACTATACACCTTTCTGATGCAAGAATATGGTACACCTTATCGCTCACATACAAGTAGAATTCCCTGCCCATCACAGTTACGTTTGCAACTATAGTACAGTATTGTAATATTGCCAAACTACTATGTTCATATCATACAGGTCTTTAAAGTGTGTGTGTTTTTTTAACTAAGCAAACCTTAAATATAATATCGCAAAGTTGTGAGGTTGTGTGGGGTTTGTTTTTGGCTTGGATATTGCTTAAATATCAAATATAAAACGTATTCCTTAGCTATTTCGGTGCCTTTCTTTTGGTTTACAATTCAATAGAAGCCTAAATACAATGTTTTGATCAAAACATAGTATCCACTGAAAGAACAAGTTCACATTCAACATTTGTTCTAAATGTTGATTTTAATCAGCAGATTCTGTAATTGGTTAATATGATAATGAAATGTTCCTATTCATATCCCTATCTGAAACAGATCTTTAATTACCTAGGGGAAAATCACTCCCTTGGTAGAGTGGTGCTAAGGCGCCCGTGGGTGGGGAGAGGCTGCTGTATGGCCAGCACAGTCACCAGCAAAGCATTTATCATGTCCTCCTCGGTGGGCCAATGCTACATTCCCCCTTGCTCTGTAAAAAGCTCAGTCAAACCTTACACTCTTGATGTCTCCTATGCAAAACAAATTGATAACCTGAATGAACCAAATCGTTTTCAAATGGTGCTTTTTTTAAAGTAGATTATCCAACTTGTAACAAGCCTTACGCCTTTTTACGGCTATCTTCTCTCCTAGTATAACATATAAACTCATCTCCTCTTTTAACACCGAAAAGGAAATTTAAAAAGTACATCCTAACTAGATGGCTCACAAAGTGATTAGCCGTGACATCTTAATCGGAGAATAATAGTCATTTTTTTTGGCTACTACTTCAGCTCAAAAGCATTTCATATCGGCCCTCGTATCATTTCGGTGAGGATGCAGACTCGGTTTCCCGGATAAACACGATTTAAAAATAAAATTACCGCTCTGGTCATGTGAGTCACATCTCTGACAAATGCTCCTGCCCATTCACAGCACGGGGACGCTCGCAGCCCCCCCCCCCCCCGCCCCCAGTAGGAGCCGAGCAGCAAATATACCATGTACCAAGGGGCTATTACATGAAGCGCCTCGAAATAAACCCAAGTAAACCCTTTCGTGCACTTCGCTCCCGTGGCGGTTAGTGGTTTCTGATTTTAGCTCTTCCAGCTGTTTGAGTGTGGGTATGTTTCCAATTTTTTTTTCCTTGGGACAGGCTAAAAGTCCCGGGAAGTTTTTTCTGGGCTATATGACTCCCCTGCGTGGGCGACAGAAACAGGCGGTTGCTCTAATTCGGCTGCCGGGCAAGTGTAAGAGCCAACTGCCAGCTTTCAGCGCGGCTCCGGGAGGAAATTTACGCGCACACCAAGAAAACAACACCCCAGCTTTCTTTTTAGGTAAAAAATAAAATAAAATAGAAATAAAAAAATAAACACTCCAATACAACCTTTGCTTTTCCGGCCTCCCAAAGGCAGCTCCCCGATCGCGTCTAGAGCGGGGTGAGCCAACAGATAAGAAAATAGGACCCGAGGAGGGCCCCTCCCAGCACCCCGATTTGCGTTTCCACTGAACACCAGACGACGTGCGACAGGGGGGCACTTCCAAGGCCCGTGCACCGAACCGAGTGGGGGATGAAGGCCCAGGGCGCAATTCAATTTGGGCGAGAGGTAGGAGGTCTGATCCTCCAAATGTAAGAAAAAACCAAAAGGTGCCCGTGAGCACCCACTTTCCCTTTTGACCTTTCCCCGGACGGAAAGGCCCAGGGCAGAATTCATCTAGGGGGACCCCCCCCCACCCCCCC
>NW_005871225.1:1895185-1910606 GCF_000147115.1 Myotis lucifugus | reverse complement strand
TGCGGGCGGTGGTTGGGGCACGGGTCCCAGGCGGGCGCTCAAGGATAGCACCCGCGTAGCACTTGGGCACTCGGGGGGGCGGCTCCGGACGCTGGGCGCGGGTCGAGAGCGCTGCCCACTTCGCGCGCGCTGGCTCGGGCCGGCGAGCTCCGCGCGGGCGCGGGCGGGAGGAGGGGGGGCTCCGGGCGGACCCCTCCGTCTACGGTCCGCACGGGGTTCGAAGGCGCGCACGAAAAGCACAACTCTTTCGCTCCGCCACGGGTAAACGCCGGCGTCCTCCGGGCGGCCACTTTCTCCCGCCCCGCCCCGCCGCGCTCTCTCTCTCGCCGGAGCCCGCTCCCGCCACCGCCGGCCTCCGTGAGCGAGCGACGAACGCGCGTACCTGCCCCGCGACTACTGACACTTGACGCCCGCGTCTATTTTACCCAACTCCTGGTGGGCGTGGCCCGCCAGCCAGACTGGCAGCGTGAGGGCGAATCCGGAGGCCCCGAGGCCGGCCGGGCCGGAACGGCTAGCCTATGAGAAGGAAGAAGTTCCCCCCGAGCCCCGCCTCCGCCGCGCTGACCGCACCCCTCTGGAGCCACGAGCTTCGCGCTCAGGGCGGCCGCGCAGTTTGTACACAAGTTCCCAGATCGGGGGCTGGCGGAGCCGGGGCGGAGGGAAGGGGAGAAGCCGGCGGAGCCTCGGAAGAGAGGGAATTAGGGTGGAGACGTGGAGGGCGAGCTCTCAGGACTGTTCTCTGCCAGGAATAGGAAGAAAGACAGTTTTGCACGTCTTAGGTGTTGTGCAAGGACTTGAAACTCAAAAAAGTTGAAACCCAGGAGGCAGCTGGGAGGGGGCGCTAAGGTTTTGAAAGACTTGTTTAATGAGTGTATATTTTTAAATATACAAAATGTACTTTTCTTTAGCGGAAAACTAGGGACGGTGTGATAAACAAATTAAAAAGCAGATCTTGTCTCTGTTTTTTTTTTATCAGTGAGTATATCCATTTAGCAAAGCAAATTAGACGTGAGGTGGATAAAAGGTTTAATGGCAGGTATTTTTTTTTAAGCCCATGCATAAAAAGCTTGTTTTTTTTCGTACAGTATTGAAGTGGTAAGAAGAAGTTTTCACACACATTTCTATCTCGTATCTGTGTATGAAGGGGAGGATGGACCATATAAATTTTTAAGTTTTTAATACACTGTTGATTCCAGCTTAGCATGGAATCTAATTTAAGCACTAACGACTAGATCAAATGTGTTTAAATAGACATTACATCTTTGACTTATTTTTGCTAGAACTGTATGTTCAAAAAATGGAGCTTAATGTTTACAAAGCAGAAACGTAGCACATTTACCCAACACCGTGGCACCTTTTCCTACGAAAAAAGACAACCAAAGAAGCCACAAACATTAGACACGCAGCAGCTCTGAAAACTGGGAATCCAAATTTGTAGGAAAGTAGTAGCCAAATATGTTACTGTCCGTTTACTGTTATAATGGGAAGGTGAATTTTTGCCATCAATCACCTAAGAAAACCACTTCCCTTAATCCTTAATGTTCTTGTACATGATTTTATCTGGCTTATTTGGAAGCCCGAACAATAAACTGCAATAAAAATGCCTGGAATATTACTACATATGCATATATGTTGACAGCACATTGTACCAGTAGACAATTTTATATATACAATTTTACATATACTACCCATCACTTCACAGTAAAACAGCTTAAAAAAAACAATTTGTAGAAAAATGTTAACTTCAACGAGTAAATCTATCAAAGGTATGGCTCTCACTGAAGTGTGTAGATTTTAAAAGTTAATATACACATTAAGTATTAGAGGTATTTATTTATTATTAAAAAACAATATGCTGTGAACTTTTTCCCTTTTCAGTCTCTTTTAATATAGCTGTGATCACTGCTTTCAGAGAATGCTGGACGACTATTTTCATGTAACCAAAGTATTATTTTATGTGTTTTTGAAAACATTTTTCTAAGAAAATAATCCCATATTACCTTCACCTAATAAAAGCTATCCTGATTTTCTCTAATATTGATTCCAATTATGTAATTACATAACTTTAAAAGTTTATAGAATTGGTATGGGATTTAATATAACTGTAAAAAATGGTCTTTGAAAGATTTTTAGTTATCTAATGCTGATGACATGATCAAGCCTGAGTGTGATATAGATAACTCTGAATAGAATTCTTTATTCTTTTTAACTTTAATCTAAATCTAACTTAGAATTAATACACTTTGGTATCCATTTACATTTTTAATTTTCATTTAAGGCTATCTAGACCTTCCCTGTTGTCTTTCTTTTTTCCAATGTCAATGGCCTGTTATTTCAACCTAAGTTTTCACTGCAATAAAATCGAGGTATTAAACTAGAAATGTTTCTACATCTTACACCATTTTAAAACATGATTTTATTTACAAAAGCTTCCCCAATGCAAACAAAAACAACAAAAAACCCCCAGCTATTTGATAAATCTTTAATAAGATATTTTTATAGTCCTGTTCATTTTTTCCCCCCCACATTTCCACTTTCATTAAAGAATATAGATATTTGAACCTGGCTATGGTTGAGCTTGCAGCACATTTACAATAGAAAAGCTAACTACAATTTTTTTTTTTTGCTCGAATACAGTAGCATTTATTTAAATTTCATTTCTGACATAAGGATTCAAGAAATAGGGCTGCCACTTTTAAGTAATGGTTTCTCTGAAATGCCCAGCTCTGCAATCTCACAGAAAATAACTAGCTTACACTGTACAATAGTACGGAAATTGGAAAGTAATCCTTTTTTTGTGACATTTGCCATGTGATTCTGAACATATAAAGAACATGTTCAACCAAACTTACTTGCTGTTGCTGTTCACACAAATGCTACAGCTGCAAACCTTCTTCATCGACTTAGCAAAAAGGGTTAAAACTTGATAAATATTTTTCAAATGTTCCAGGTTCTACACTGGCCTGATGCCAGACAGTGTGAATGGACAGATCCTCAATTACTTTGAACTTTCTAGTTCTTTGCATTCCTTCCTGCTTAGTAGTGCTGTGCCATTAAGGAAGATAGGAGAAAACAAAAAACAAATGTCAGGTTTCAGAAATCAATTAGTGGCCTGGCAGTGGTGTGTTAACCGAACTGTGCCAAACAGAGAATGCTGAGGAAAAGAAATAAAAAAAAGTTGAGTAGTTAAGTTAGGTAGGAGGGTAAGCATAGAAGCAGCGTGCATACTTAAGTCCTTAGTCACTGGGCAACACAGATTTAGTCTTAGAATAAACCATAAGTGTCACTATCTTTACGGGAATAAGTACGCCTGAATGTGTGGGGGCTGAACAGGCATTCAGCGATGGGGGTGGGGGGAGTTTGAAGGAGGCTGTGGAAAAAAAAAATGGGTAAATAGCTTCTGAATGATGAGACGAGAAAAATATGGAGCTATCACTAGGGCAATGTTCACAGGAGGACAAGGGCAAAGGAAATATCTGTGTTCAGTTGTTTGGCCAAAATGCCAGGGAGAGTTTGAAATGAAGGAATCTAGAGCGTTTTAGATAACATTTTATTCACTTTGATTTGAAAATATTAATGGAATATCCCAGTTATGTAATATCACAATCAAATTACTGAGTGATTTTGGGCCACAGGAAAAACACAAGAATGGGTAAAAAATAATAATAATAATAATTTATAAGGGCGTAGATTTTTCAATTTAAAGTGACTTTTTAACCAATGTCACTCCAATACATTTAATTAAAAAAGGAAAAATAAAGTGACTTTTATGGTATTTATTACTTGTCCATCTAGTGTTAGAATCTATATCAATAAAAGCATGAAATTATTGTTCACTAAAATATTTCACATTTTAATCTATTTATTTTGTTATTAATGGCAACTACTTTAAGTCACACATCCAAAAAAAGTCATCGAGAAAAGAACACAATAGAGGCTTCAATGAGATGAATAAAAATTTAAAACATTTTGAATCAAAAGATTGAGATGTGAGGAAAGATGCTCTGTTCATTCCTTTTGTGATGAAAAATGTGTAAATAAATAGGATTATATACTTTTTTTGGTATACATTAAGTTAACATCTTAAGGGAAAACTACCTATTTTTTCACTATCTTCCACCCCAGTTCTTAGAGTAAATTTTATATTTAAGTTTGGATTTAAATGTGCTCGTGAACTATCTCATAAAACTCCCAATCTGCGCTTATTCCTACATGTACTGGAATTCACCTAACTTTCTTTTATTTTTTTAGATATATTTTTATTGATTTCAGAGAGGAAGGGAGAGGAAAAGAGAGATAGAAACTTCAATGATGAGAGAGAATCATTGATCGTCTGCCTCCTGCACACCCCCTGCTGGGGATCGAGCCCGCAACGCGGGCATGTGCCCTTGACCTGAATCGAACCGGGACCCTTCAGTCTGCAGGCCGATGTTCATCCATTGAGCCAAACCGGCTAAGGCCCTAACATATTTTTAAAACTCTAGTAATATACCCCCAAAAAGTAGAATTTTACCTTTCAGTGGAAGTTGGATTGCTTTTTTCCACCTTGCTGGTATAATAAGCAGACAAAAATGATATGAATATAAATGCCTTGAGCCAAGTTTATAGGTCAGACATACTGTAGCTTAAACTGTACAGTATTTGAATTCTGACTCTAAACATCAAGGGAAAGGTTAAGAGAAAAATCCTGAACTTATTATACCAAACAATCTTTTAGAACATTAAGGTGTGCACATCAACAGCATCACAATGAGCTATGTCATCATATGAAGAGGCAATTGCTGTTCGTTTGATGGCAAAAGCACTAGCCAGTGGTCGGCAAACTGTGGCTCGCGAGCCACATGCGGCTCTTTGGCCCCTTGAGTGTGGCTCTTCCTAAGCCTTAGGAGTACCCTAATTAAGTTAATAACAATGTACCTACCTATATAGTTTAAGTTTAAAAAATTTGGCTCTCAAAAGAAATTTCAATCATTGTACTGTTGATATTTGGCTCTGTTGACTAATGAATTTGCCTACCACTGGCTGTGGAGCAAGCGCAGTGAATGCTCAAATGAAAAAGGGAATACCCTTTTGGAGGTTGATTTGCAAATGAAATGTGTAACAAATAGTGCTAATACCAATGCTGAATTCTTCATGCCTTAATTTCTATCCACTGGTGATGGTTGTGTACAGTTGTATAACATTTGAGGAGGACAATTTGACAATAAGTATAAACAAGACTGAAAATGTAAACAACCTTTATAGCAATAGATAGTTTTCCCTCTAGGAAATATATATATTTGATATATATAAATTGGAAATAATCCAAGTGTTCAATAATAGAAAAGTAGTTAAATAATACATCTATGCAATGGATGCTGTTTCACCACCAAAAATGATATTATTAAAGAATATCTAGTCACATGGGAAAATACTCATGGTATGTTTTTTTTTTAAATATATTTTATTGATTTTTTACAGAGAGGAAGGGAGAGGGATAGAGAGCCAGAAACATTGATGAGAGAGAAACATCGATCAGCTGCCTCCTGCACGCCCCCCACTGGGGATGTGCCCCAACCAAGGTACATGCCCTTGACCAGAATCAAACCTGGGACCCTTCAGTCCGCAGGCCGACGCTCTATCCACTGAGCCAAACCGGTTCTGGCGTCATGGTATGTTTTTGTTTTTTTTAAAATATATTTTATTGATTTTTTACAGAGAGGAAGAGAGAGAGATAGAGAGTTAGAAACATCGATGAGAGAGAAACATCGATCAGCTGCCTCCTGAACATCTCCTACTGGGGATGTGCCCGAAGCCCAGGTACATGCCCTTGACCGGAATCGAACCTGGGACCCTTCAGTCCGCAGGCCGACGCTCTATCCACTGAGCCAAACCGGTTTCAGCCATGGTATGTTTTTTAAAAATATATTTTTATTGATTTCAGAAAGGAAGGGAGGAGGATAAAGAGAAACATCAATGATGAGAGAGAATCATTGATAAACTGCTTCCTGCACAACCCCTACTGGGGATCGAGCCCACAACCCAGGCATATGCCCTGACTGGGAATTGAACCGTGACCTCCTGGTTCATAGGTCGATGCTCAACCACTTAGCATGCCAGCCGGGCCTCATGGTATGTTAAGTAAAAAAAAAATTTAGGTTTTATAAACACATAGAAATAAAGATAAAGAAAATACAAAACGTATATATTTTAGTGGTTATCACTGGATAGACATGTGATGGGTAGTTTTTATATTGCTTTATACTTTTCAATATTTTCTCAATATTCCACAATTGCCATTTGCAATCACAATAGAGTTGCCCCTCAGTATCAGAGGGGGATTGGTTCCTGTGGGTACCTAATCCAAGGATACTTTAAGTCCCTTATGTAAAATGACATATGGTACTTTTGCATATAACCTACATTTGTATACAGGCTACAACAGGGTACCACACATCACTTCATTCACATGGAGCATAGATTCTGCATAGTACTTGGGAGTGTGGCAAATTCAAGTTTTGCTTTTTGGAACTTTCTGACGGTTTCCTCCCTCTTCCCCTCAATATTTTTGATCCGTGGTTGGTTGAATGCAGGTGAGAGACCTGCAGATACGGAGGGCCGATTGTAAATGTTTTTTAATAAAAACAAATAGATGTTACCTGTATACAGTTAAAGGTTCATTGGAATTGTAGGTGATGATCAAATGATTTTCTATTTGAAACCAGCAAGGATAACCACAATTTGTCAACACCTGTTGTGGGTAAATTTGTAAATTTTCTTTTATTAATTTTTAAAATTTGTATTTATTGATTTTTATTTTATTCTATTTTTAAAATATTTTCAGAAAAGGAAGAGGGAGAGAGAGAGGGAAACACCATGATGAGAGAGAATCATTGATTGGCTATATCCTACGTGCCCCCTATTAGGGATCAAGCCTGCAACCTGGGCATGTGCCCTGACCTGGAATTGAACCCATGACCTCCTGGTTCATAAGTTGATGCCACCGAGCCATGCTGGCTGAGCTATTTATTGATTTTTAGAGAGAGAGAGAGAAACATAGATTTGTTGTTCCATTTATTTATGCATCCATTGGTTGATTCTTGTATGTGCCATGACTGGGGATCAAACCTACAATCTTAGCATATTGGGATGATGCTCTAAACAATTGAGCTATCCTGCCAAGACTTGTAAACTTTCTTAATCTAGCCACTAGATTTTCAGGATTTATTGCATAGTAAACAAGTTGAAGAAAGAATACAAAATTTGAATGAAGCTGGAAAAGACAATCTGGCGAATGTTTTCAATATAAACATAAATATGCCTTAATTCACTTCCCAAGTAATCAGTGAGACTTCTTCTACAATGATTTTTTTTTCTTAGTTATTTTAGGCACTTCACTTTGTTGCTTTGTTTTTCTCTACTAAGTGATAGGTTATGTACAGTGTTTTGACAAAATGCATAGACTTTTAAAAATATATATATTTTCATTGATTTCAAAGAGGAAGGGAGAGGGAGAGAGAGATAGAAACATCAATGATGAGAGAGAATCATTGACCAGCTGCCTCCTGCTCGCCCCTACTGGGGATCGAGCCCACAACCCAGGCATATGCCCTTGACTGGAATCAAACCCGGGACACTTCAGTCCACAGGCCTACGCTCTATACACTGAGCCAAACCAGCTAGGGCAATGCATAGACTCTTAAAGCTAGATAAAGTTTATATGCATCTCTAAAGAGCTATTTGCATTGTTTGTTTTTTTAATTATAAATATTCACAGAGAAGATATACAATGAAATAGTTTCTAACGAGACGTCCACACTATCTTCCTTCTTCTGGCACCCAAAATTGTTCAAAATTCCCAAACTTGCTTACTGGGGATTGAAAATAAAGTTGGGAGTTGGGTTGGTCTAGGAACTTGATACTTAAAATGTTTTCTCTACCCCCGATCCTCACCCCATCATGACCAGCACACACACACACACACACACACACACACACACACACTCACGTTACTATTCTAAATCATCCAGTACATTGGTGGATGTGCTGAGCACTGTTGTTAGAAATACAAAAATGGCCCAGGCAGTGTGGCTCAGTGGTTGAGCATCCATCTATGAGCCAGAAAGAAGGTCATGGTTTGATTCCCAGGTTGCGGACTCGACCCCCAGTGTGGGGTGTGCAGGAGGCAGCCAATCAATGATTCTTTCTCATCATTGATGTTTCTATCACTCTCTCCCTCCCTATCCCTTCCTCTCTGAAATCAATAAAAATATATTTGAAAAAAGAAATACAAAAATGAATAAGATACGGTTCCTGCCCTAAGCATTGTCTGATAGGCAGCCCAATCCTCAAATACGTTTCATTGCTTCCCTCAGTAAGTAGCTTGGAATCCACACTCTTTCACCTGGGACTTTGTCTGACTCCAACCAATCTTTCCAACCTGAAATCTCACTGTGCCTCCTGCCACTTCCCTCAGGAATCTTGGCTCTATCCATATGGATTGTTTGTTAGTTCCCAAATGTTCCTGCTGCTCCCTCCAAAATGGTCTTTCTTTGACCACACATACCATATGTCACAAGCCCAACTAAAATCCTATCTCTCCCCCAAGGTCACTCCATATCTCCCAGTAAGAATTACCCTCTCGGTTTCTTCCCCTTCACATTAGCTTTGGATCCCCAGGAAAGCCCTTCCTACCATTGGCTTTAAGCCCATCCTGGCACACAGTTGGCAATTGATGTTTGGTGAACTCAATTTTATTCATTATAGACATAAAGTAAAATTAAGAATAAAAGTTTGATAGAATGCCATCTAAAAATGTAGAAGAAATAAGAGTTAGAAAAATCCCCATTTTATAATCATCATGTTATTACTTGTTTCAGGTAAGAATCAATGGTAGCTAAAATGATTGGATAAAATTTGAATGCGAAACAGAATATTTACATAGTCTCAAAGTATTACCCTACAGTTGAGGGATTAATTATAATGGGAAAATGGTAACTTACCAATGAAAGAACTTGGCAGACACTATGCAAATGATCAAAATTAACATCATCATAAATGGGACAAACTGACATTGTATCTTCCTTTCTGATGTGATGAACTGAGAAAGAATCGACATTATCATGTAGTTCTACCAAAAATGCATAACCTAAATCCAATCTTGAAGAAAGATCCGACCAATTCAAATTGAGGAAGTTTCAACAAACAACTAGCTTGCACTCTTCAAAAATGTAAATGCCATGAAAGACAAAGAAAGGCTAAGCAATTGTTTCTTTTTGAAGAAACAAATAATCCTGGCTTGATCTACATGAGGGATGGGGGGTGGGGGTGGGGGTGGGGAGAAAGATTGCTATAATGAACATTAATCAGCAAAATTTAAGTATGGACTGTAAATTAGCAAAATCTGAGTATGGCCTGTAAATAAGATTTTCATACACTTTGAAATTCCACTTTTAGGAATTTATTTCTCAAAATCCCTTAAATGTGCACAAAGATAGACAGATGTGCAACAATGTTTATGGTAACATTGTTTGTAATGAACATTATTGGGGTAATTAGCAAAATTTGAGTATGGACAATGCTACATTTCTGAATTTAATAACGTAGCTGTGGTTATATAAGAAAATATCCTTGTTCCTAAGATGTATATCCTAAACAATATTTATACATAAAGGGCCACGATGTTTGCAACTAATTCTAGAATTAATCAAGGCCAAACAAGCGTGTGCTCTTGTGAGCGTGTGTGGAGAGACAGAGAAAAAAAGACATGGCAAAATGCTAATGACTGGTGAATCTGGGTAAAAAGTGTATAGAGAAAATTGCTTATTCGAGCTGGCCCAGGACAAGGAGACCGAAGATTCCCCCAACATGGAAAAGAGATGGCTCCTGATGCCCCCAGGGGTGTGTAATTTTCAGCCCACACTCGACCCTCCACCTCAACACACACACACAAAAATCAGATATGAAGGGAAGCAGATTTGCCCATCTCGGACCCAGCAATTCTTCTAGACCTCTAGCCTATGGAAATTCAATGTTTGCTTCTAGGGGAACTCAAACTCAAGTGATGAACTACCTGAACAAATGAACTGTGAAAATAGGGCAGAAAACATTTCCAAATAAGTAATGTTTTTAAAATTCCAAGAAGATTGAGAGGGTTCCCTGAGGACATAACAGTGGATGAAAATGGACCTACACTTGAGAAGTTAATTATTTTTCCCCTGGATCTCTCCCATGTATATATGAAGTATACTTGTTAATAAACTGTGTGTTTTTAAAAAGTGTATGGAAATTCTGTATTTATTCTTGCTACTTTTTGTGTAAGTTTGAAATTATTTTAAAAAAAAAAAAAAAAGAAAGAATAAAAGCAAAAGTTGGGACCCATCTGATTTACTTCAAAAGATGAGATCCTAGCCCTGGCTGGGTAGCTCCATTGGTTAGAGTGTCATCCTCATTTGCCAAGATTGAGGGTTCAATCTCCCACAGGTTTGATCTCTGGTCAGGGTACATACAAGAATCAACCAATTAATGTAAAAATAAGTGGAACAACAAATGGATGTTTCTCTCTGTCTCTAAAACCCATTTTTTTAAAAAAGGTGAATATTAAAAAAAAAAGGTGAATAATCTAAGACAGAACTAAACTGAGGAGAACCCATCACAAACCAACAAAAGCAATTCCATCTCAACTAAAAGACATCCCTTTCTTTAGCCTCATGAACCTATCATTTCTCTGTCATGATGGTTCCTGATGCCCTGGGTATCACTACCATTACTGCACTTACCACATTTATTTTTATTATATTCCATGTTGCATTCATCTTTGTTTTCCCAGCGCAGAATACTAAATGAAAATATATGTTTAAATAAAGAACACACACACACACATATCAAGGACCTCTAGACTCCAGAGCTTTGAACTAAATGTCAGAAAGGACATTATTTTAGCAATGTCTTTCAAAGGTGTTAGGAAAATGTTTAAGTATAAAATGATGTTGTTTTGAGATTTGCATCAACATAACCCAGAGAGGGTGAGCACTGAGTGAAGGTATAAACGCAATCACATTGCCATGATTTCATAGTGGTTGAAGCTGGATCATGAGTACATGAGGGTTCATTCTGACTATTTTTGTATCTTTTTGAAATGGCCTATACTTAAAAAAAAATGTTTTGAGGAAAGGACAGTAGAAGCAGAAGTAATAGGCACAACTTGAACAATCAATGAAATATCAATTTTATTTTACTGCAGTTTAGATTAGGTTTTGACTTTCAACCCTGAAAAACAAATGAATAACCAAAAAGCTGCTATAAAGCCACAGTCCATCTTCAGTAGGCCTGTGTTACATCACAACACCAAGCAGCTCTGTGACTGTGTCTGAGAAGAGAGCTCAGGGAGCATGAAATAAAGATCGGTGTCAGGGAACAAGTTGAACTGTAGAGATGTGTCTTTCAAATTTGAAAAATACTAGATTCTTCTTTGAGCTGAAAGATACTTTTGAGAAATCAGATCATTTACACCATTCACAACTTTATTTTTCAGGTTTAGAACCCCTGACATTACTAGCAGGTGTGAACTAATGACAAATGACACAGAAAAGATGATTGAAGATATGCAAAGGCAAATTGCCCATTGTGGGTATGTATGGGAGGAGGGGGAAAGCTAAAAACTTCCCTATAAAAAATAATTTTTAAAGCAATTAGCAAATATTTACTAGATTCCTACTGTGTGTAAAACACTGGGAGGTGTGGCAATAGCAAGGTCCTTCAGTGGAGTGGCTTCCCATCTGGTTGAAGTTACAATATATGCACACATAAAACACTAACTACCTGGACCATATGCAAACGAACGAGAACAAGGAAGAGAGATCACTGTGGACTTTGATTCTTAAATTGACCCTTAAGAAAACACTAGATTCTTCAAAACAGTAGATAGCAAGGAAGAGGAGGAAATTCCAGTCAAGAACTGGCATAGTGCTTAGTGATTTATCCAAATCACTCAGTAATGAATGAATTGGTGAAGGCACTTGGTCCATGGATGGATCAATCCAATTTTTATGTGCATATAAATAATTTATTTAACACAGTCCAGTTTAACACAGGGAGTCTCATAAATCAGTGTGACCATAAAGTTAAAAGACAGGGGACCCCTCACCCCTGACACAACAAATGGGTAAGTAACTATCTGGGAGAAATATTTGCAATAAAGTATTAATATCCACAATCTATATCATCACAATCGTAAAAGAGATCTTTAAAAAAACCCTGTAAGACAAAGAGAAACCAACAGAAAACTAGGCAATGGCGGTAAATAGGCAACTCACAAAAGAAGATAAAGTGGCTGATAAACACAAGAAAAGATTCTCAACCTCACTACTATCAGGAAAGTGCAAATCAAAATGGCAATGGAATACCGTTTGCTCAACTGATGTACAAAAATGAAAAAGATTCAGCAAAGCTGTGGGGAAACTGGAAGCCTCATAACATTAGTAAATATATAACTTTGTATGGACTTTGAAAAATACATATTTGTACAGAGGGCAATCTACAGCAGCTATGGAAAGGTAAAATTTTCATACACTTTGAAATTCCACTTCTAGAAATTCATTCCTCAGAATCACTTAAATGTGAACAAAGATAGATGTACCAGAATGTTTATTGCAGGGTTATTTGTAATAATGAAAAATTAGAAACTATCTAAATATCTATCAATAAGTAATGTAATGATCAAGTAAATAAATAGATTCTAATATATCCACATCATGGAATACTATCCAACAATTGTAACAGAATGAAGTACAGTAGATCTATCTGTACTAACTTAAAATGATTTCTCAAGGCGCGGTAAGTGAAAAAAATGTCACTGGTTAATGCATAAATTTATGTAAATAATTTATATAAAATATACATAATCTAAAACTGTTAATAGTTTGCTGGGGAAAGAGAGATGGGAGGGTTATGAACGGCAGGCAGGGAGAGAGGTTGCTACTTACTAGTAATCTCAAGAGTAATTAACCTATCAGCATTGCTATTGTGTTTTTTTTAAATCCTTGCCCAAGGATATTTTTTTTATTGATTTTAGAGAGAGAAAGGGAGAAACATCAATTGGCCGCCTCCTGTATGTGCCCTGACTGGGAATTGAACCCACAACCTTTTGGTGTACGGGACGATGCTCCAACCAACTGAGCTACCAGGCCAGTAGAGACACTGAAATTGTTAACTACTTTGCTTACCTTGGTTCAGTCATCAAGTCAAATGGAAACACAGCCAAAAACATCAAGGGAAGGCTGAGACTCAGAAGGGCAGCAAGGACTAGGAAAAGATTATCAAGAGCAAAGATGTCTCATTAGAGACCAAGGTTAAGATCATCCACACCTTGAATTCCCAATTACTAAGTACAGATGAGGAAGCTGAGCAGTGAAGAAGGCTGATAGGACAGAAAAAAAAAAAGATTCATTTGAAATATGGACTTGGAGGAGAGCTCTGTTAATACCCTGGACCACCAGAAAGATGAACAAATGGGTCCTAGAGCAAATTAAGTCTGAAACATTGCTGGAGGCAAAAACAATAAAATTGGAGCTGTTCTACCTCAGGTACATCAGGAGAAGGCAGGATTCTTTGGAAAACACAATGATACTGGGAGAAATAGAAGGCAGCAGGAAAAGAGGAAGACCAAACATGAGACGGGTTGACTTCAATACAGAAGTCAGAGGCATGCGTCGACAGGAGCTGAGCAGGGCTGTTGAAGACAGGACTTTGTGGACATCACTCATTCATAGAGTCACCAGGATTTGGAGCTGACTAAACGGCAGGTCACATTTGGCAATTCTACGCCCAAAGTAGCCTACTTTCACAAATGCCTACTTTCACAAATGTCTACTACTAGGAAGGGAAGCTGGCATTCATGGAATTTGTTGGTCTGAAAAGAACCAAAGAATTCATTTATTCTAATAGATTCCTTTCCATTTTAGAAGAGATGAAAATCCACTACTCAATGCACATTTACCGAGAGCCTAAGTGACATGCACAATGCTGTAAGGATTCAGAGTCGACTAAAAGTATTATTAGAGGTTAAGCATAAAATACTACGAAAACCCAGGGGATACAGCATTATCTGTGTCAGCTCGTCAAGGAAGGTTTCCTGGGAGGAAGATCCCTGAGAAAGGCCCTGAAGAATTTGAATTCAGTTTTTGGACTCAAGTCCAGTAATTTTCCACACACAGCCCTCAGGTTTCTATGACAGAAACAGAGAAAGTAAGAGGTAATTAAAAATAATTTCATATTCCTGGAGGGAAGTCATTCACAGGAAGAGAAGCCTTGTGTCTACCGGTTATAACAAATATTAGAAACTGCCCTAGACGGTTTGGCTCAGTGGATCCAGCGTTGGCCTGCGGACTGAAGGGTCCCAGATTCGATTCTGGCCGAGGGCACATACCCAGGTTGCAGGCTCTATCCCCAGTGTGGGGCATACAGGAATCAGTCAGTCAATGATTCTCTCTCATCATTGATGTTTCTATCTCTCTCTCCCTCTCCCTTCCTCTCTCAAATCAATAAAAATACATTAAAAACAATATTAGGAACTTATAATGACTGAGTTTAGTTTCTCAACATTCTGTAAGATATAATGCTATTGGCAGTGGCTCCTGGATAGAAATCAGTAGAATCATCAGCATGGTGCTTGCTATATAGCCTTTTACTAAGTCAGTTTAGGGGAGCTGATCTTTCAATGTTCCTGCCCAATTATTTTAGGTTGGTTATATGCCTGGAAAATCTCTTTTCCCTCTTATTACAGATACTAGAGGCCCGGTGCACAAAAATTTGTGCACTTGGGGGAAGGGGGGTCCCTCAGCCCAGCCTGTGCCCTCTTGCAGTCTGGGACCCCTCGGGAGATAACGACCTGCTGGCTTAGGCCTGCTTCCGGGTGGCAGAGGGCAGGCCCAATCCCTAGGTGCAGCCCCCAGTCAGGCTCAGAGCAGGGCCAATTGGGGAGTTGGGGCGCCGCCCCATCATGCACAGAGCAGGGCGGATCAGGAGGTTGCGATGCCACCTTCAGTCACCCTCAGGGTAGGGCCGATTGGGGGGTTGGGGCACCGCCCCCTGTCACACTCAAGGCAGGGTCGATGGGGAGGTTGCGGCGCCACCCCCTGTCACGCACAGAGCAGGGCCGATCAGGGGGTTGGGGCTCTGTACCCTGTCACGCACAGAGCAGGGCCCATCAGGGGGTTGAGGAGCTCCCCCCTGTCACTCACAGAGAAGGGCCGATAGGGGAGTTGGGGCACTGCCCCCTGTCACACACAGAGCAGGGCGGATCAGGGGGTTGGGGCGCTGCACCCTGTCACACTCAGGGCAGGGCCAATGGGGAGGTTATGGCTCTACCCTGTCACACACAGAGCAAGGCCCGTGGAGGGGGGTTGGGGCGCCACCCTCTATCACCCACAGAGCAGGGCCGATC
>NW_005871225.1:1890044-1895085 GCF_000147115.1 Myotis lucifugus | reverse complement strand
AGGGCTCTGCCCCCATGTCTTGTCATAGAGGCGCTGGTCATTGTAGGTTCCGTGGTCGTCGTCTTCCACCATCGGAGCTGCACGGAATGAGGGGGGTTCGTGCAGCCTCACCCAGTTCCCTTCGAGGCCGGGTGCGATGTGGGTGGATCCGGCGCCCACCCCCATTTATGCTCTGAGCGGGGGGCGAGGTGGGGGGTTGCGATCCTCTACTCTATCACGCACAGAGCAGGGCGGATAGGTGGGTCGGGGCGCTCCCCCCTTCCACTTCAGGGGAGGGGCGATAGGGGGAGTTGGGGCGCTCCCCCCTGTCACACACAGAGCAGGGGGGATCAGGGGGTTGGGGCTCTGCCCCCTGTCACACACAGAGCAGGGCGGATCAGGAGGTTGTGGCTCTACCCTTTGTCACACACAGAGAAGGGCCAATAGGGAGGTTGGGGCGCTACCCCCTATCACACACAGAGCAGGGCGGATCGGGGGGTTGGGGCGCCGCACCCTGTCACACACAGAGCAGGGCCGATCAGGGGGTTGGTACGCTGCACCCTGTCACACACAGAGCCGCAGGGCAATCAGGGGATTGGGGAGCTCCCCCCATCAGGCACAGAGCAGGGCAGATAGGGAGGTTGTGCCCCGCCCCCTGTCACACACAGAGCCGCAGGGAGATCAGGGGGTTGTCGCTGCCCCCTGTCACGCTGATCCCGGTGCCGGGAGCCTCGCTGCTCTGCTGATCCCGGTGCCGGGGAGGCATATTACCCCTTTTACTATATAGGATAGAGGCCCTGGTGCACGGGTGGGAGCCGGCTGGTTTGCCCTGAACGGTGTCCTGGATCAGGGTGCCCACTGGGGTGCCTGGCCAGTCTGGGTGAGGGGCTGAGGGCTGTTTTCCCGAAGCGAGTGACTGAAGCTTCCAACCACTCCTTGTTTTCTTTTTTTTTTTTTTTTTATTCTGGGCCAGCTTTAGCTCTGAGGCCTGGCTGCTGAAAACATCGATACAATGTTGCTAAAGCCCGGCTGAATGAAAGCCAGTTTCTGGGGTTTTGTTTATCTTCTTATTTGCAACATAGTACATAGTTTGTTAGAGTTGCAACTCAGAGGCCAGCAAGTCAGGCGGGGAACGTTGGAGTCTGCAGTCCCTGGAGCAAGCAAGCCTCATGTTCGGTTCCAGCTGCCTGGCTGCCGGCCGCCATCTTGGCTGACAGTTAATTTGCATAAGGATATGCTGATTAGCCAATGGGAAGGGTAGCGGTCGTACGCCAATTACCATGTTTCTCTTTTATTAGTGTAGATTTGATCATGTATAACCCCTCCCCCCCCCAAAACATTCTATTTTACACTTGTCCTTGTTTATTTGGTAACTTGGTTTAAATTATTTAATTATATGCCTCTAGTAATATGTCATCGTTGGAGTTATACTGTGTTAATTTTTAAGGAATTTACAAAAAATACAGAGGGAATAATGAATGGCAATGCCACCTCAACCCTGTTACATTAAACATACAAACACACCGTCAAGACATGTAGCAGCACGTATGTCGCACTTTATGGGATTTTAAGCCCAATTCCAGTATGTTTAAGGAGGCAAGTCACTTCTTAGGAGCTCATGTTTTGCAAAGATACAGCCATTTTTATGATAGCTTGGTAAATCTCTTAAAGAAAAGGGAGAGGTTTATGACAGAAACAGTGATAAAGCTTTAAGTACATGTGTGTGGTTAACTCTGTTTCAGCCACTCAAGTTAACTTCTACTTATATTTATGGGCTTGATTGCATAATATACGAAGTTTGCAGGAAGTACCCGACAGATAAAGTTACACAGACAAGTTATTTAAGTTTGAAAGTAAACCACAGCTCATGCTGAGAAACTAGTTTATAGCCAATTTTGTAACAAGCGAATACGTCATTCCTTTTCTTTTAATTTTTCCCCTTATCTCCTGGTTAACATTAGGCAATTAATCATTGTTTGAATGTGCAGCATAGTAAGTTCACAAAAGAATGCAGCTTTGGGGATTGATTAGCTGAATAGCCAGTAAATCACATTATAAAAGTGAAGATAAACATTTGATGATATTCAAACCACCCTAAGCAAATGGATGATTTGCACGTATCAGGTTGTCCCACCAGACAATGGTTTCCTTCACGAGCTTCATTCAGTAATGAGACTCATTTCATCTGACAAATATTACTTGATCAATAGTCCTTGCATTTGCCACAAGAAATGGCCTCTCATGGTTAATGTGTAACTGATTATTGTTCTTCCTCTAGTAGCCCACATTTTACAGTAGAGAAATACATTGTGTACACTAGTCACCCTAAAACACTAAAACATGTCAAATGTTGGCAGTAGACTTTCATAGTATTATTGCATTTGGCATTGTACACTGGTTAGGACATGTCTGCATAGTGCTCACCCACCACTTCAGTTCCTGCTGAACACAATAAAACGTTTGTCACAATATTTAGGTACTTAGAAAAATCAAGGACATTGTTCTTATACAGTAAGAAAAAGAGGGAACAGCCCATATAGTGACAACAGAGTTGTTGAATGATTATGTATGTGGAAGTGAAACTATTCCTTTCTAACGAAGGCAAATTACCCTAAAACCTTTGTTGTGGAAAATTAAAACTAATGACATGTTCATGTTGTAAAGCGGGATCATCTGTAAGCTCATTTCCCCGTGTGAGAAGCAGTTTATTTTCAAACGTAAATAACTTGTCCATTTCGTAGTTTGCTACCTCTCTATGCCAGTAGGTGTTACGAACAACCTATTATTTTCCCTATAATTTAACAAATTAAACAACGTAAGAGGTATTCCTACATCTGAGGGCTCTTTCTTTGAAATAAATGTAGATAAAAATGTGCCACTATGGGAAGTCTGAAATGGCCTGTTACCTGTTTTTCCTTGACCTTGTAGAGGTTTTCAGTGACAACGGAGTTAGCCAGTGAGGGAGGTTCACTGAGGGGGTCCCATCACACTCTATTGTGTGGGATGGCACCAGCAAAGCGTTTAGATTAGGCTGTGGAGAGAACAAAGCTAGGTACACTCTCTCCAGCTTAGGGTAAACAAGATTATTGTTCTCCATCCCTGCTGTTTGGAATGAATGCAATGCCGCAAAGTTAATTGCCGCCGTAATTAGGGGGGAAAACACACGAAATGACTCAGAATGTGCTAATTCAGTATGGTTTAGACCTCAGAGATATTTCCCCTGTATACAGGTGTGACAGGCTCTATTCATACCTTTTTAAGCGATACGTTTAAATGTTAACATAACGTTGAAAAACATCCTTACAAGTTGAAAGGTAGCAGCCAGTGCCAGGTATAAATGCTTAATGGTCACTAGCATTCTGGCGAGGGGAGGAGAAAGTCCCACTTGGAGATTGACTGCAGTGTAAAACAACGCGCAATCAATTGAAAGGTTCCCCTTCCTAGAGTAGGCCTTGCTTGGCACACGAGCTTTGCCCCACACCATTTCATAAAATGCGCAACTTCCAAGTCACCTCCACATAAGGAGATTTCACTCTGCTATTGAGAAAGTTCCTCGTATCTAACTAAATCACCCGATCTGCCGTTTAGCAATCGCATTTCCTCATGTCTTCAGCAACATCGAACATTCTACATTAACATAGACATTCTTACCACCTCAGCCGAATATCACACAATTAAAATAGGAGGAAATAAAAAGAATTTCCTTCTTTCCACACTGTACTCATAAACTCTAATTGGATTAGTTAGTTGGTTTCAAATTTAAAAACAAGCTTTAGGACCCAACCATTGTTTACGTTGTGGATTCCCAGTGGTGCTTCCAACAGTACAGTGTGGGGAAAACAGATTTCTGAGCTGCCAGGAGCATTCTGGTTACCAGATTAGCAGATACATCTCAGTTAGGGCTTTCCCTTTGTCCCATGCTTTCAGAGGGAAACTATGACATCTTAAAGATTGAAATCTTATTCCTCAATGAGATAGTTATTTGGAGTCATGTGAACATTAATGAAAACACAAGTAATTATAGCTTTTTGCTGCTTGGCCTAAAGTAATTTTTCTACTATAATTAGATTAGAAGAGGAACTAGAAAAAAGCTTCAATGAAATGCTGTCATGAATTCCCTCCAAAACCGCTTGCCTGTAATTAAGGTGCATTTACAGATCTGATATTCCTTTAAAAAGGCATTAACATTACAAAGACCAATTATGCATGGTCAAACAAAGGAGATCCAGATTCTCGGATCAAAGCAGTAATCTTGTTTACAATTGTTATTTTTGAAGTATCTTCAAATAGGACAAACACACATTGACTATGTAAACAGGTATAGCTGTGGGCTAATTTGCTGTTTCCAGGATCCCATCATTTTCCCACAGGGTTCAAACTTAGTATGGCGTACACTGGTTTCCATTCCAAACCCCAACCTGCTGATGCTAAGGAATATTTATTTATTATTTATTTATTTATTATTTATTTATTTAATTGATTTTAGAGAGAGGGGAAGGGAGAGGGAGAGAGAGAAAAACATATTTATGTGAGAGAGAAACATCCATTGGTTGCCACTCGTGTGCCACGCACAGTCTGGAGATTGAACCCACAACCTGGGTATGTGCCCTGAACAAGGTGCCCTGAGACCTTTCAATGTACAGGCTGACATTCCAACCAACTGCACTACACTGGCCATGGCAAGAACAAAAACTTTTTAAAAGGAAAAAATTCCAAATATCATCTTTAGTATTAAAACTGTTACATTTTTAACATAACCTTATTCATTTACCAAAGTTGCTTGCTTTTGAAAAGATCAACAAGCTTTTTGAATATCTCTTCTTGCCACTTCCTCCTATTCAAAGTGATAAATAGCAAGGAGCTACAACCAAGATTATTCTAAGCAGAAAAGCGCTCATTTAGAATTGAAGGTCAGATAAAGAGCTTCACAAACAAAAAAAAGCTAAAGGAGCTCACACCACCAAACCATATTACATGAAATGTTAAAGGGTCTTCTTGAGAGAGAGAGAGAAGGAGAGAGGAGAGGAGAAGAAAAGAGATTAAATATGACATAAAATGGCAC
>NW_005871225.1:1841397-1889809 GCF_000147115.1 Myotis lucifugus | reverse complement strand
ATGACACAGACAGTAAGGTGGTGAAGCCTGGGCCCGGTTGGGAACTGGGTGGAGGGGGGCAATGGGGGGGAAGAGGGGGACATCTGTAATACTCTCAATAATAAAGATTTTTTTAAAAAAAGAATCAGGTTATAAAAGAATAAAATAAATTTAAAAAAGATCAACAAGCTTTTAAATGATCAAAGGCAAAAAAACACACACAGATTTTAGTTAAGTGAAAGGGTACTGATTGAATTTAAGAAAATCTGAATTTGAGAAAAAACTCATGGACATGGACAACAGTGTGGTGATTGTGGTGGGAGGGGTGTGGGAGGAGGTGGAGGAGGGTATGGGGGGGATAAGTGGTGATGAAAAATATATATTTTTAAAATAAAAAAATAAAGTAAAAGTGTAACAAAAAAAACAAGAAAAATCTGAATTTGAGTTTGACCTTTCTCTTACTGTAAGGCATTAAGCAAATTCCTTAAACACTCTAGACCATTCTCTGCTTATGTAAGATAAGAATAGCAGCACATCCCTAAACCAGGTGGTGTGGAGGCCAAATTCACCTCAGGACAGAAAGCAATCACAAGGAATGTTCATTTAAATAAGAATATGTATTTTGTAAACCTCACTATCTCTGGTTAAATGTCCTTGGTGGTCCCAAGGAGTAAAAAGAAAAAGCCTTCCTGTAACACCTATAACAACAGCTTATGCCAAATGTGCCTTGTGAAACTAGTTCTGTGGTTGGAGAAAGTTAAATGAGTTTCTTTTCTAAAGGCTCCTCTGAACCATTTGAATCTCCAAGAGAAGCGCGGCAGTATGAAATCTATGAAACCTATTTGGCTGTAGAGCTGCTTTACCCTGAGGCTGTTGTGAAAAATTTGGGAATTGTTGCTCTCTGCTGTGTTAGTGATTTGGTTGGGTAGAGAGCATTTAGATGCTCAAGCAAATGTACTTTTTAATCGATACTATTTGGTACAAATGAACAGTTATTGGCAGCAGTGTTCTAAAATAAATAATTTGCAAAATTTGTCACTTAGAGACAATATATGTAGCAGCTTCATCATTTTTAACCTGAGTGACATTAGGTAAGTGCCAAGTCTCAGCATTCCCATCTGTAAAACAGAGATAATATTTACTGCATAGGTTATGGCCAAAATAAAATAAATGTAGTTAGCACAGTGAGCTTAATAAATGATAGATTCAATCTTAGATTTTTTTTTTTTTGGAAATGTCTAGGTTAAAGGAGTGACCTTCTCTAGGTCACATGGCAACTCTGTGACACTGTTAGAAAGGGACCGGAATATTGGTAACTACTGTTTGAATTCACATCTATCAAAATTCTAGAACAGATTATTAGAGAGGATTTGTAGGAAGAAAAGTAATAATTCCTATGGACCACTATTTCAAAATGAATAAATTTAGCTAAACTAAAACAAGCATTCCCCACACCTATCGTGCTATCAGATTTGTAGCCAAGGGACATACATACCAGAGGCAAGAGAAAAAGATATCTTTAGTTGTTCTTGTGGAAAAGATGGTTCTAGCTCATAATCCAGCAAGATTTATTTATCACTATTTGGGGGGAAATAGAGAGAGTGATAGATTTCAACCTCCAAGGAAATATTTAGCATTTATCACAGGATTCTCTCTTGAACAACATTGTAATCAATGACTTGGAGGAAGGTATGGAGTCATAAAAGATCCAAGTTGGGAGAAAATGCTAGTGGCAAAGTCAGGAATCCAATAGGCTACAATGATGAACAGGAATTTAAAATGATACTTGAGGGAGAAAAAAAGACTTTTATTTATGTTGTGAAACTTCAGCTTAAGACTAAATTCCAGCTCTTTCACTTATATAAGTTCTGCTTTGAATCTGTTTTGTCATCTCAAAATGCAAATAATGACTAGCTCATGAAGGTGGGAGAATTACATAATGTCAGTATAAAGGGACCATCCAAGGAGGTACTGAATGCAGAGCGTGGCACATATAGTTGGTCAGGTCAATAAGTACTAGAACCAGTAATAATTATGCCACTACCACTAATAAAAACAGTTATGCAGAAAAAGCTTTAGAAGCTTTAACTGGGCCTGGCCTGCGTGGCTCAGTGATTGAGCATTGAACTATGAACCAGGAGGTCACAGTTCGATTCCCGGTCAGGGCATATGCCTGGGTTGCGGGCTTGATCCCTGCTGGGGTCCAACCCCAACGGGTCCAGGGATCCCCAAAGGTGTGGACGGAGTCGGCGAAGAATGAATGACATGGAAACTGGGTTCAGTTCATCAGCATAGCGAGGTTCTCCCTCCAGAATCTCCAGCGAAGTTCTGGTCAGGAACTCCAACCAAGTTCTGGTGCCATGTTCTCTCGCTAGGTTCTCCAGCCAGGTTCAGTCACCAGGTTCTTTTGCCATGTTCTGTCTAGGTTCTCCAGTGAAGTTCTGTAGCCAGGTTCTGTCCAGGATCTTTTGCCATGTTCTCTGGCTAGGTTCTGGTTAGGATCTGGTTAGGATCTGATGAGGATGTGATGAGGATCTGATGAGGAGCTGATGAGGAGCTGATGAGGAGCTGATGAGGAGCTGATGAGGATCTGATGTTTATTGTCTTGTTACATCTATATTTATACCAGCCGATTTTAATCCTGTCAATTTCTATTACAAAGGTTAGGGCGTTTCTTATCTCCATTCCAGGGAGTAAAGATTATGTAGCTTAACTACCCACCTGGCACTTAATTAAGGGGTTTGTATCCCCTCCCTAACCTCAGGGAAAAATCCCCACCTGGGGAAACAACCTTTCTCGGAGAGGTGACCTTGGTTAAAACACATAGCGCCAAGAAGGGGAGCTAACATATTAAGAACAGTATGCCATATATGCCAGGTCCCTTGAAACAGCAAGGATGGACCGGCTCCCGGCAGATCCCCAGTGTGGGGCATGCAGGAGGCAGCCAATCAATGATTCTCATCATTCATGATTCTGTCTATCTTCTCTCCCTCTCCCTTCCTCTCTGAAATCAATAAAAATATATTTTAAAAAAAGTTTTAACTGATTACAGGTTCAATGAGGCTGATGAGACTGATAATTATGACTGTTAATTTTACCTTGAAATGTATTGGCTGATTCTTGTATGTGCCCTGACCATGGATCAAACCTGCAACCTTAGTGTATTGGACGACACTCTAACCAACTGAGCTACTAGGCCAGGGCTGGAACTCCATTTTTACAGACACATGCGCAAACTAGAATGCATTTATGTAAGGGTGGCCAGATGGTGAGGAAGAGTTGAGAAACAAAATCACTTGAAAAGCAAACGACTGACATGTGTTGGGTAAATGCCCTTTTTTCCCCCTAAACACACACACACACACACACACACACACACACACACACACACACACCACTTCATCGAGGTGTGGTTGACCTACAAAACGCTGTGTATATTTAATGTACACAACTTGATGAATTTGGAGGGTAAATTCTTTTAAAATATATCACTTCTTTTAATCCTCTCTATAACTTCTTAGGTAGGTAAAATTATCCTAGTTTTAAAGACGAGGAACTAAGGCTGAGAGAGTTTAAGTGGTCATACATCTAGTAAGAGGTGGTGCTAGAATATGTAACTAGAATATGACATAGAATGAAAATGGATTGCTTTTATTCATTGTTGCTCCAAGGGACAAATTACTGCGAATGGAATATTTAACTAAAGTCTACAAAATAACTGACATGTACTCTTCAAAAATATCAATGTCATAAAAGACAGAATGATGAGGAACTATTCTGGATTAAAGGAGAGTTAAAAGGCTCATTCCAAGGGATTGAATGAAGAATTTGGAGATTTCTTGGCATGAAGGGAATTATCAGGACAATTGGTGAAATCTAAAAAGGAATTTTAGATTAGATAATAATATTGTGTCAATGTTCATTTCCTGACTTTAATCATTGAACTGTGCTTATGCAAGAGAATGTACTTGTTCTTAGGAAATGCTCACTCAAGTTTGGCCGTAGAAGAAAATCATATCTTCAAAGTACTCCCAAAAGGGTCAGAACAACAAGACAAAAAGAGAGGCAGGGGAAAGGATAAAGCAAATGTAATAAAATGTGAACATTTGGAGAATCTGGGTAAAGGCTAAATGAGAATTATTTGCATTATTATTGCCACTTCTCTGTAAGCCTGCAATTGTGTCAAAATAAAAAGTTGCAAATAGCCCTAACTGGTTTGGCTCAGTGGATAGAGCGTCGGCCTGTGGACTGAAAGGTCCCAGGTTCGATTCTGGTCAAAGGCATGTGCCTTGGTTTTGGGCATAGCTCCAGTGGGAGGTGTGCAGGAGGCAGCTGATCAATGTTTCTAACTCTCTATCCCTCTCCCTTCCTCTCTGTAAAAAAGTCAATAAAATATATATTTTTTTAAAAAGTAAAAAAAAAGTTGCAAATAATTTAAAAATATGTGGGGCAATTAAAAATAAAATTTAAGAAAGAATACAGTATTCTGGAGGCAATTGGTAACATAGGATTGGATATAGAAAAGACTATTATAAGGGCCACAGAGGAAGATTTGAAAGTCCTATGTGAAAATGGATAAGAGTAATTGGTTGACTCATTCCTTTTCATTCATTTACTCAGAAAAAAGTATTTTTTCATCACTTAGGACTTTAAAAAAATCCAGTTGTATTAACTATTAGATTTTACGACACTCTTTCTCCCCAAAGTGATGAGGACTTTTTGGTGAAATAAATTAGTCTTCACTGACTCTCTTGTTTTGTTCAAACAAGGGCTGTATGTTTGAACAGAGAACAGAAGGTATCTCAAGAAGAGAAAGGGTAAAAAGGCATGTTACACTATATCATGATATATGAGTACACAGATCTCTTAAAAAAAAATTCTTACTGTTCTGGAAATGTGAGGGGCTCAATAAATAGTATCTTTCTTCCCAGGCAAGTTCTGAACAGCTAGATCAAGAAGGCAAAAGTGGTGGGTAGAGATTTAAAATACTGTCCTTATTAGTAAATGCAATATTGAAAGACATCTATAATAATAAAAGCATAATATGCTAATTAGACCAGATGTCCTTCTGAACAACCTTCCAGACCAAGCCAGGGCTGCGAGGGAAGCCCGGGTCCTGGGTGCCAGAGGGAAGCTGGTGCCAGCAGCCTGGGGGAAGGAAGGCCTACTCTTGCATGAATATCGTGCATCGCTCCTCTAGTAGTTTAATATAAAGGCCAAGTGGCCCTTAATCCTGCTCCTCTCCCCATACTGTGCCTTAGACTTAACCTTTCACTCAAAAGGTGATGATTATGACTTAGAATGAGAGGAGCAGGGAACTGTCCCAGGAATAGAATAGGCTGGTTCTTTTGTAGGAAACAAAACAAAACAAAACAAAAACAAACAAAACAAAAAAAAAAAAAAAAAAGGAAAGGAAGAAGAAATACTATAGAAGCACAGTTCCTTAAACACAGTGTATATCAACCAGATAGTCAAGAAGTAGAAAGAGGCAGAATTATTTGGGAAAATCCCTCCTTGTGGAAAATATGGAGGGAGGTATGCGAAAAGTCAAGGGGAATACATCTATTTCCCTGTACTATTTTCTATGCTTAAAGAAAAACAGGGAGCCTAGCCGGTGTTGCTCAATGGTTGAGAGTCAACCTATACAACAGGAGGTCACAGTTCCATTCCCAGTCAGGGCACATACCCGGGTTGTGGGCTTGATTCCCGGTAGAAGGCGTGCAGGAGGCAGCTGATCAATGATTCTTACCATTGATGTTTCTATCTCTCTCTCTTCTTTCTGAAATGAATGTTGGTATTTGTTGGGATTTTGTCTCTGGCCCTGCATTCCTCACTCTCCAGTCTTCCTGGATTGTTGATTGTCTACCGTGGATTTCAATATAAAGGTAATGAATACATGTCTAATGGGGTTAATCTTGGAAGGGATAAATACCTCCTTTTTTGAGATGGCGGGGCGGGGGCGGGAGGGAATGATGTTAAGATGCAGAGATGAAAAATGACCTCGTTTTTTCTGGGTAACATGGGAGAAAGGCTTATCTAATTAGTCATGAAAATGTCTTCTTTTATAGATGGAATGTTTCTCCCTGCCGGGAGCCGATCCATCCTTGCTGCTTGACACAGTCGTTGCAGGGAAGAAACATCTGCACAGCATATGTTTCAAGGGATCTGGCGTATATGGCATACTGTTCTTAATATGTTTGCTCTCCTTAGTGCCATGTGTTTTAACCAAGGTCACCTCTCCAAGAAAGGTTGTTTCCCCAGGTGGGGATTTTTCCCTGAGGTTAGGGAGGGAATAAAACCCCTTCACTAAGTGCCAGGCGGGTAGTTAATCACTTTAACTAAGAACAATCACGCTTAAGCTACATAATCTTTACTCCCTGGAATGGAGATAAGAAACACCCTAACCTTTGGAATAGAAATTGATAGGATTAAAATCAACTGGTATAAATACAGATGTAACAAGACAACAGAAAACAGAACCTAGAGACAGAACCTAGTGAGAGAACATGGCAAAAGATCCTGGACAGGACATGGCTACAGAACTTGGCTGGAGAACCTAGAAACAGAACATGGCAGGAGGACCTGGACAGAACCTGGTGACCAAACCTGGCTAGAACTTGGCTGGAGATCCAAGACAGAACCTGGCTGGAGAACCTAACCAGAACTTTGCTGGAGATCCTAGCCAGAACTTCTCTGGAGGTCCTGACCAGAACTTGGCTGGAAATCCTGGCTAGAGATCCTGGCTAGGCTGCTGATCAACTGAAGGCTGTCTCCGTGTCATTCCTTCTTCGCTGACTCCTTCCACACCTATGGGGAACCCATGGACCTGCTGGGGTTGGACCCCAGCATCTCCCCAAATTTGATTTTTTAAAATTGATTTTAGAGAGAGAGAGGAAGGGAGAGAGAGAGAAGCATTGGTTTGTTGTTCCATTTATGTGTGCATGCATAGCTTGATTCTTGTTTGTATGTTGATTGGGATCGAACTCAAATCTTTGGAATATCTAAACAATGCTCTAACCAACTGAGCTATCCAGCCAAGGCAAAATCCAGGTATTTAAGAAATAGATTTGCCCTAGCCAGTTTGGCTCAGTGGATAGAGTGTTGGCCTGTGGACCAATGGGTTCAATTCTGGTCAAGGGCATGTACCTCAGTTACAGGCTCCTACCTGGCCTGGATCCTGGTTCGGGGCTCATGCAGGAGGCAACCAGTCTATATGTTTCTCTCACTTCGATATTTCTCTCTCTTCTATTCTCTCTGAAAATCAATGGGAAAATGTCCTTGGATGAGGAGTAAAAAAAAAAAAAAAAATATTAAATAAATAAATAAATAATATAAAAATTTATATAAATCCTATTCTTGAAAGACATTACTTATAAGGTAATTAAAATGATTTTTTTACATTTCAATTATATTTAAATGGCTTAGGTAAAATAAAAGGTACAATCTTTTAAAGAGGGATGTTGCAACATTAGAAGTCTGTTACATTATAAGCAACATTGGAAACAAATAAAATATAATTTGTCTAGATGATAGGGGTTAGGGCATTGTGACACAAAAGAATAAAGTAGTCCTCTGCCAGTGAAATGAAAATCACAATATACTGGATTAGAGCAGAGATGTGCAAAGTCACCTAAAAGGCAGGTTCACTGGTTTCCAGAATAGGACTAGAATGTAACCCTATTGAAAAAAAATTACAGGATTTAGTTGATGTTTTCAGAGCATTGCATCCCAAAGCAGCAGAATATGCATTCTTTTCAAATGCACATGGAACATTTTATAGGATACACCTCATGATAGGAAACAAAACAAGTATCAATAAATTTAAGAAGACTGAAATCATATCAAGCAACTTCTCCTACCATAATGAATGGTATGAAACTAGAAACCAAATACAAGAAAAAAAAATAACACTGAAAAACAAACACATAGAAGTTAAATAACATGGTAATAAATAATAAATGGGTCAACAATGAAATCAAGGAGAGAATCAAAATTTACCTTGAGACAAATGAAAATGGAACACACGAAACTCCAAACCTATGGGACACAATGAAAGAAGTCCTAAGAGGAAATTCATAGCAATAGAGGCCTACCTCAAGAAGCAAGAAAAACTCAAATAAACAATCTATCCTTACACCTAAAGAAACTAGAAAAAGAACAATAAACAAAGCTCAAAGAGAGTAGAAGGAAGGAAATAATAAAGATTAGAGCAGAAATAAAGGACATAGAGACTAAAAAAACAATACAAAGAAATCAATGAAACAAAGAGCTCATTCTTTAAAAAAGATAAACAAGATTAATGAACCTTGACCCAGATTCATCTAGAAACAAAGAGAGAGGACTCAAATAAATAAAATCAGAAATGAAAGAGGAGAAATAACAACCAACACCACAGATATACAAAGAATTGTAAGAAAATATTATGAACAATGATATGCCAACAAATTGGACAATCTGGACAAACTGGATAAATTCCTAGAAACATACACTTTTCCAAAACTCAATCAGGAAGAATCAGAAAATCTGAACAACCTGCTTATAACTAATGAAATCGAAGCAGTCATCAAAAAGCTCCAGCAAAAAAAAGTCCTGGACCAGATGGCTTCACAGGTGAATTTTACCAAACATTCAAAGAACTAACACCTACCCTCCTCAAACTATACCAAAAATTTCAAGAGAAAGAAACACTCCCAAGCTCTTTTTATGAGGCCAGCATTACCCTAATTCCAAAACCAGATAAAGACACTACAAAGAAATAAAAGTATAAGCCAATATCCCTTGTGAACATAGAAGCTAAAATCCTCAATAAAATATTAGCAAACCAGATCCAGCAATACATTAAAAGATCAAGTGGGATTTACTCTGGGGATGCAAGGTTGGTACAATATTCTCAAATCAATAAACATGATACACTACATAAACAAAATGAAAGATAAAAACCACATGATCAACCTGGCTGGTGTGGCTCAGTGGTTGAGCACTGACCCTTGAACCAAGAGGTCACCAATTCAATTCCTGGTTGGGGCATATGCAGAAAAAGCATTTGATAACATCCAGCACCCATCCTATCTAATAAAGAGGGAATATGCTAATTGACCCTCATGCAACTAGACCACTTACTTACACCATACATAATAAAAAACTCACAATGGATTAAAGACTTAAATGTCTCAAAACCATAAAAACCCCAAAAGAAAATATAGGCAGTTAAATCACTAACATTTCGAGCCTCCTAGCTAATGGAGAAAGAGAGGCCTCAGTTTCCCCAGCCCTCCCCTTCCATGGGAAAGCCCCTTCCTCTTGGCTGTCTAAATACCAACCCGCAAAGGGACCTTGCCCCTGCCCCTGCCCATGTGGTCTTCACTACCTCAGCCTGCCTCTTCCCGTGGTGGCCCCCCAGGGCTCCAGAGCTCTAATGCCAGTCCAGGTGGGTGCACCCCCCACCCCAGCTGATAAATTTACCACACAGGGTGTTAACAGGCCTTGCCCAATATGGTGATCTGGTTACCAGTGCCTGTGGCTGAGGAACCCACACAGATCAGTCCTGTCCCATTCGCTGCCACACTCCTCCACCGCCAAGATGTTGGTGGCTTTGGACATGTTATGTCTGCTGCTGGGTGAGACTCCTTACCACCAGCTTTGAGACACCCATGAGGCCGTGGAGGGGTCTGTCTGCCTGTCTTTATCCCAGGGTGGCTAGACTGGAGACTGGTGTGTCTTCACATCTGTGTGTTCATCAGCCTATTTCTGGGATGACTGGGTCAATGTGTGTTTGTGTGAAAGGGAGAGAAAGGGATTCTACACAAAGTGACTCTTGTGTGTTTACCTGTCTTCCTGGGTCTGGATGCTGGGGTCAGCAACTGGTGGTGCGTTTTTTTCTTTTTTTCAGTCTTTCATGATTTTATCTTCTCCCTTCAACCATTTTTTTTTTTTTGTCTTTCATACTGTTTGATTTACTGTATGTCTTTTTATATTGAATGTATTGGGGTGACATCTACAATAACAAAGTATAGTATGCTAATTAGACCAGACAGCTGAACAACCTTCTGGATGTCATTCCAGACATCTTTCTGGACTAAGCCGTGGTGGCAAGGGCTGAGGCAGAGGCAGTTAGGGGCGACCAGGCAGGCAGGTGAGTGGTTAGGGGTGACCAGGCAGGCATGGGAGCAGTTAGAGGTGATCAGGCAGGTGAGTGGTTAGGGGTGATTAGGCAGGTAGGCAGGTGAGCAGTTAGGAGCCAGTGGTCCCAGATTGCGAGAGGGATGTCCGACTGCTGGTTTAGGCCTGATCCCGCAGGTTTAGGACATCCCCCGAGGGTTCCGGATTGCAAAGGGTGAAGGCCGGGCTAAGGGACACCCCCCACTCTCCGTGCACGAATTTCATGCACCGGGCCTCTAGTTGGTTAATATAGGTTTCAGGTGTATAATTGTATAATTCTATAACTAACACACACACACACACACACACACACACACACACACACAGACACACACATCACTAACATTTCTCTTAGCAACATTTTTTTCTGACATACCTCCTCCAGCAAAGGAAACAAAGAAAAAATAAACAAATGGGACTATATTAAAGGAAAAATGTTTTGCACAGCAAAGGAAACCATTAACAAAACAGAGCAACAACCTCTTAAATGGGAGAACATTTTTACCAATGATACATCTGATAAGGGATTACTATCCAAAACTTATAAAGAACTCATACTACTCAACACCAAAAAACAAAAAACCCAGTTTAAAAATGGGCAGAGAACCTGAATTGACACTTCTTTAAAGAGGACATACAGACGGTCAATAGACATATAAGAAACTGCTCAGCCCTAGCCGGTTTGGCTCAGAGGATAGAGCGTCGGCCTGCAGACTGAAGGGTCCCGGGTTCGATTCCGGTCAAGGGCATGTACCTTGGCTGCGGGCACATCCCCAATGGGGGGTGTGCAGGAGGCAGCTGATCGATGTTTCTAACTCTCTATCCCTCTCCCTTCCTCTCTGTAAAAAATCAATAAAATATATTTAAAAAAAAGAAAATGCTCAAAATCACTGTCAGAAATGCAAATTAAAACCACAATGAGATATCACCTCACACCTGTCAGAATGGCTATTATCAATAAATCTACAAATGACCAGTGTTGGTGAGGATGTGGTGTAAAGGGAACTCTTGTGCGCTGTTGGTGGGAATGCAGACTGGCGAAGCCACTATGGAAAACACTATGGAGTTTCCTCAAAAAATTAAAAATGAATCTGCCTTATGATCCAGCAATTCCACTTCTGGAGATTTACCTGAAGAAACCCAAAACACTAATTTGCAGTGTTATTTACAACAGCTAAGCTGTGGAAACAACCCAAACGCCCATCAATAAATGAGTGGATAAAAAAGCTGTGGTACAAATATACAATAGAGTATTAGCCATAAAAAAGAATGAAATCTTACCTTTTTCCACAGCATGACTGGACATAGATAATATTATGCTAAGTGAAATAAGTCAGTCAGAGAAAACAAATACCATATTATTTCACTTATATGTGGAATCTAAAGAACAAAATAAATGAACAAACAATTAAAACAGACTAATAGACACAGAGAATGAAGTGGTGGTTTCCAGAGGAGAGGGAAGGTTGGGGCACTGGGTGAAAGTGATAGTTACTACACAGTAACGGGAATGCAAGTACAAAATAGGGAAGATAGTCAGTAATATTGCGATAACTATGTATGGTGCCAGTGTGGTTGTCTAACCACTAGCTGTACACCTGAAACCAATACTAGAAAGATTGAAAGAAAATAATAAGAAGTAATCGCATGGGTGAAGACAATGTAGTAATGGCAAGGATGGGGTCAAGACTGCCCATCTGAAACCTATAAAATAAGAGTCTGGCTAGTAATGACCGTTCTAGTATTGTCTATGGCAATGGTTTTAAAAACCTTTTTAAAGAACTACATTTTATATCAGCATCCGTGTTCTCTCCAGTGTGTGTGTACAGCAGGAGCCTGAGACCTGAAGGATGAGAAGTGGCCAGGGGAGGAGGATGCAGAATTCGAGGCAGAGGAAGCAGCATGTGATGAAGATTCCGAGAGAACAAAGAGCTGGGAAATTTAAGGAACTGAAAAAAGGCCACTGAGTAAGTAGTCAGTGATGCTAGTCGTAGAGGGAATGTTTATTCCATGGCACCTTAAAAATCTGGGTCCCACTAAATCTGGGTCATTTTTTCTGGGAGCCAGTTGTTAACCATTTATAAGCATACCACTCGATACTGTAATGGACACTTAAAAATGAAGTGAGTAAACTTAGGTGTTTTTACCATATACAAATAAAACTGTCAAAGACCTGGCTAAGTTTTCAAGAAATCAGCATGCTAATTACAGGGTGAATTATAGTATAACTAGAGGCCCGGTGCACAAATTTGTTCGTGGGTGGGTCCCTTGGCCTGGCTGGCAATCTGGGCCAATTGGGGCATCTCACCTAGTCCTAATTGGGGCTGGCAGGGAGGGGGAGGGGGGAAGGGAGGTTCTGATCGGGGCGGTCAGGGCTGGCCAGACAGGGGGAGGGGCCACAGGAGGTTGGCCAGTGGGGGAGGGGCCACAGGAGGTTCAGATCAGGGCAATCGGGACAGCCGGCTGGAGGGAGGGGTCAAGGGAGGTTGGTGGGCTGAGGAAGGTCAGCCAGCCTCAGGAGGTTGGCTGTGGGAGCACACTGACCACCAGGGGGCAACTCCTACATTGAGTGTCCGCCCCCTGGTGGTCAGTGTGCATCATAGCGACTGGTCAACCGGTCATTCCGGCCATTTGGCTGGAATGGCCACTTAGGCTTTTATATGTAGACTAGAGGGCCCAAAGCACGAAATTCGTGCAAGAGTAGGCCCTCACAGCCCCCGGGCTGCCTCTGCCCTCACAGCCCCACGGCCCCACCCACTGGTCGTTCAGGAAGGTCATTCTGCTGTCTGGTCTAATTAGCATATTAGCTCTTTATTATATAGGATTATGGTAAAAGAATAAAATAGTAATAGTGTAAAAATATAATAATAAGGGTTTGCGAACATTTAGAAGACATGACAGTCTTCCCTTGCCACCTTCATTCTTGGCTTTACTTTGAAGGAAACTATAATGATAAATTAACTGAAAGGTGTTCAGTGCACTTCCTTAAAATGGCAAAGCTGATGCTCAAGTTTTTAAATCAACTTCTGACATTTCTTCTCATTTACTGGGCTTATGTTTTGATTATTTGAAGGAAGAAACTACAATTAATTTTTTTTTCTTGGCTCTTAATCCATTAACCCACAAGCCAGAGCATTTTAGAAAATTAACATTGTACTTTTTTCTGTGCTTGAAACTACTTGTTGGTTTTTTTGGAAGTGGTCAGCAATAGAGGACACAACTGCTGTATTATATACTGTGGAATTGAATAATTTAAATGTGTAGAGCTTAAAACTTTTTTTCCTAACAAGTCATACATAAGCATTTCCATTATCAAAAAAAGAAATATTTTATACAGCATCTGGGTTAAGAGGATGGCCATTTTTATTCTATTCCATTCCATTCTATTTGGGGCAATATGTTAGATTTTGAATTGCTTAGTATAGTTTAGAACTTATTTTATTAGCCACAGAATTAAATGTATTAGGTAATGTTATATTTTTGAATTAGAAAGTGCTCACCTATAAAATAAAAATAAAAAAGCCCAAAGACAAAATAAAAAGTATCTAAAGGCAGTTTAATTTAAAAGAAATTTATGAAGATTTTTCTGAACTATAGATACCTTCCTTGAATATAAAGAAAGCATAGCATACTTCTAGTACAAGAACTAAAAAATGGCTAAATTTAGGATACCTTTGAAATCTATAGGGGAATAAACTATGTTGTTATCCATCTATTTAGATACATTTATCTTGACAATATTATGCTAACATAGCAGCCTTTTCAAAGTTTAAGGTAATTCTGAATTTATAGTCTATGAAAGCAGCAAGTAAAATACCTTTCTGCAACTATTGCAATAACATTTTAAATTATAATCAATATAGTCAATAATTTAAAAATTTGCCAATGATGTACAACTTCTTATTAAAATTGCCACAAGTGCATTACATAAAAAATAAAACTGTTGTCTGCCTAACATGAAAGAAATAATTCTTTTTACCTCACTTTAGTAAAAAGCAAGACTCATCTATTCTTCATTTCAAATGTTTGAATAACCCTGGCCAGGGAGCTCAGTTGGTTAGAGTGTCATCCCGATACACCAAGGTTGTGGGATTGATCTCCGGTCAGAGCACATACAAGAATCAACAAAGTCCTAGCCAGTGTGGCTTAGTTGGTTGGGCATCATCCCGTGCAAGGAAAGGTTGCCGGTTTGATTCCCAGTTAGGGCACAGGCCTGGGTTGTGGGCTTGATTCCCGGTAACGGGCATGCAAGAGGCAGACCATTGATGTTGCACTCAAATTAATGTTTCTCTCTTCCTCTTCCTTCCTCTTTCTCTAAATATCAATAAAATGTTTTTTAAAAAAGAATCAACCAATGAATACATAAACAAGTGGAACAACAAATTGATGTTTCTCTCTCTCAAATCAATATAAAATTTTTAAAAAAATGCTTGAGTTAAATTTGTTGAAACATAATATACTGCCACTCTTAGCTTATATCTCAACTAGAGGCCCGATGCACAAAATTCGTGCAAGGGGCTTGGCCTTTCAAGACCTGGCTGCCTTGCAGCCCCGCCCACTGCTCATTCCAGAAGGTCGTTCTGCCATCCAGTCTAATTAGCATATTAGCTCTTTATTATATAGGATTGCATTTTGATTTGTTTTCCAAGTTCTTGTCTTATAACTACCTTGTATAAATTGGAGATTAAATTTGAAATTAAAAATTATAGTGTAAAAAAGAAAAGACTGTTATTTGCTTTGGACAATGGTTTGGAGAGAGGCATGAGGTGACTTAAAAGGGAGATCAGTGAAGAGAATATTGACATAATTTAGGGAAGAGGACCTGAGGGCTTGAACTAAGGCGGTGATAGAAATTCACATACAGGGAATAAAATATAAAGTTTAAAAGCAAAAAAGTAGAAATCTTTTTAAAATCTTAAATTAGAATGTTCTACATTCTGGATTTAGTTGATTCCTTCTTCATGGTATCATTCAGCTTGATCTAGTTCATATTTTGCTTGTAGACTGGATGTTAGATCTGAAAACTTGATTTGATTAAAGTTAACATTTTTGGGGGCAAGGATACCTTATAGGTGTTGTTTTATACTTCAGGTTACATCATGTCAAGAGGCACATGATTGCTGGTTGTCCCACTCTTAAGAGAGAGCTAAAGTTGACTGGGGAATATAGGTGGTTATGTCCTGTTATAAAGTTCCCTATTATCCTTGTATCTAATTGCTTTGGCGTTTACTGGTGATTGATGCCTGGGATCATCGATTTCATAGGGGTTATTTTCTCTTTCTAATTTTTAAACATCTTTATTGAGGTACAATTGACATACAATAAACCAGACATTTAAAAAATGTGCAGTTTGATAAACATTGATGTATGTATGCACCCATGAGAACATCACCATCATCAAGATAGAACATCACCCCAAGACATTCTGCCCTTTCATTTATTTAGAACTTTTCATAACCAAAAGTTTTAACTTTTGGAAAATATTCATGAGGCAGATCAACAGGGCTTGATGATTGAATGCATGGGGGTTAATGAGAGAAGGGTCTGGGGTGACTCCTAGGTTTGTACTAGGAGCCACTAAGTAGGTGGGGTACCATTTGTTGAAACTGAGAACACTGGAGAGGAAAGTTGATGAATGAACTTGTACATTTTCAGTTCACAATGGGACATCCAAGTATGGATGTCAAGTAGGTCTAACTATCCCTCTCTCTTCCTCTCTGTAAAAAATCAATAAAATATATATATTTAAAAATAAACAAGGAACAGTTTGGACTAATATAACTTGGGAGTATCGGCATATAGTAACTGAAGCCAGGGAGTAGAAATTATCAAGAGAATAAGTACAGAACAGAAAAAGGATTTAAGGGGGAAAAGAAACTGAGAAGTTTGAATATTTTATGATCAATTAGGAGAGGAGGAAGAAGGCAAAGGATGCGTGTGTAGAGGATTGCAGAAGGCAAGGGAAAATAGGGAGAGAGTGTCCCATTTGTGCTGATCCCAGTAAGCCATATTCTGTATAATCTTACTTTTCACTCAAAATTAATACATTATCTTTTATAAACCAGTGTGGGCATACTCTTGAAAGATATCACCTTTAGTACATTAATAAAGTTATGGCCCCTGTAAATCAATTAAAGTGAACAGTAACTGGCTAGCTTTGTCTGGTGACCTCTAAGCCTCAGAAAGTCCATCTTTGAAGCATTTCCAGTACTTACTACATTTTAAAATAAGTTATATTACAATAAACTAGTTTCTTTTTTTGCATATCATCAGCCTCTCGGGGGCTTAGAATAAAAGAGAAAATCTGGCTCTAAACAACTTCAACCTCCCTTAAGTGTGGCAATTTTACCTTAGACTTCCTGGTGGATGATTCTCCAAGCACTGCTTGTACAACACAGTGAATTTAGGGTATTCTGGATCACTATGGGATAGCACTTCTTAGAAATTCCTATATTGAGAATGATAAGAATAAAATTTCTCCTCTAGTATTTGAGACATCATAGATTCTTTTTCAGGGCCCTTTGAGAAAAGGATGAGGACAAATAATTTACAGTTTAAATATCTTACATATTTTAGGTTTTTTTTTAATGTTTGTTTAATGAAGGAATGTATGAATCAATAAAACACATAGCCAAAACCGGTTTGGCTCAGTGGATAGAGCGTCGGCCTGCGGACTGAAAGGTCCCAGGTTCGACTCCGGTCAAGGGCATGTACCTGGGCTGCGGGCACATCCCCAGTAGGAGATGTGCAGGAGGCAGCTGATCGATGTTTCTCTCTCATCGATGTTTCTAACTCTCTATCTCTCTCCCTTCCTCTCTGTAAAAAATCAATAAAATATATTTAAAAAAAATAAAAAAAAATAAAACACATAGATGCCATTTAGCTGGTTCTGAAAAATTAACTATATCCCATTAACATAGGAAGAACTACTAGAGTCACGGAACTCTTTAACTTTATAATCTTTTATCATTGTAATATTAAAATCTTTAGGAATAGATTTGATATTTATGAACTTATGTTGAACAAAAATTAAATTATAATAAATCCTCTTCCCCGCCGCCCCCTCCCCCCCAAGAAAAGCTAATAGAGCAAGATTTTTCCCTTTTTCTTTCCACCCCACGGAAGTGGGAGGTGGGGATACGGTGCACAGTATGAGAAGCGTGTAGTGTCCTGCAAAGAGCATGGCCATTGCAAATCAAACCACCTGAAGGGGTCACATCCATTTCTGCTATTTATCATATGACTGATCTTGGGCCCATTAAGTTACTCTTCGAGTTTTTAAAAATGAAGATAATGCTTAATTGGCAAAGTTACTGTAAAGATTAATTAAGGAGTAGAAAGCATGTAAGAGCAACTGCAGAGAATTAACTTGATAATCCTAGCTATTACTCTTACATTTGGGCATTTTTATTTTTGACATTTAGCAAGAAAAAAAGAGTTATGTTAATTTTGTTTGTATTTATTTATTTTTTTAAAATATATTTTTATTGATTTCAGAGAGGTAGGAAGAGGGAGAGAGAGATAGAAACATCAATGATGAGAGAGAATCATCGATCGGCTGCCTCCTGCACGCCCCCCACTGGGGATCGAGCCTGCAACCAAGGTACATGCCCTTGACCAGAATCGAACCTGGGACCCTTCAGTCTGCAGGCCGACGCTGTATCCACCCGAGCCAAACCTGTGGATATATATATATATATAATAAATACTTGTAAAAGTATTGGGTTTTTAGGCCACCAACAGATTTACAATATATTTTTTTTAATATATTTTATTGATTTTTTACAGAGAGGAGGGGAGAGGGATAGAGAGTCAGAAACATCGATGAGAGAGAAACATCGATCAGCCGCCTCCTGCACACCCCCCACTGGGGATGTGCCCGCAACCAAGGTACATGCCCTTGACCGGAATCGAACCTGGGACCCTTCAGTCCGCAGGCCAACACTCTATCCACTGACCCAAACCGGTTAGGGCCATTGATGTTTCTATCTCTCTCTCTCCTTTCCTCTCTGAAATCAATAAAAATATATTTTAAAAAATGAGCTAGAATAGATTCTATTTAAGATACTAAAAAGCTCTTCTTTAATTTAAAGACATAAGAAAAAGTGACATTGTTATATCTTATCTGCCCAAATTCATCAAATAAACATTTATTTTTAAGTTCAAGGCACGGTGCTAAAAAACCAAGGGCCAAAAAAAGCATAAGAATTCTTTTCCTAAAGGAAAAGGAAAGTAAACAATTATTATAAAATATGGTATGCAGAATTAAAGAGATAGAGAGTACAGCAAGCATGCCAAACTCAAAGGCTAACATGAGCCAAATAAACAAGGTTTAAGTTTATGTGGCCTGAAAAACCCAAAAGCTTAAATTTTCATGGAAACGTAGGTTTATTCCCATAGAGACATGCTGAATAGAAACGGCTGAAATAAATGAGTAATCGTTAACATAAAATAATAGAACATTTTAATTAAAATTAGTATTTTTCTTGAACATTAACTTACCAGACACTGAGTAACTGCACAAATTAATAAGCGTAATGCAAATAAGCCTATTTTCCTTGTTCTCCGAAAGTGCACACCAAACAAGTCAGTCCGAGACTAATGACGTGGCAATCGGCTGCTAAAATATTCGCTGCTGGTATTAGTGGAGAGAAATGGTGCGCCTGCGCATAAGGCACATAAGGGAAACGAATGCTACACAATTATAGTAATCAGTCATTATTGAATGTTGTAGTTCGTTATTAATAATTATGTATAACAGCCCTGGCCGGTTTGGCTCAGTGGACAGAGCATTGGCCTGGGGACTGAGGGGTCCCGAGTTCGGTTCCAGTCGGAGGCGCATGCCCAGGTTGTGGGCTTCAACCCCAGTGAGGGGTGTGCAGGAGGCAGCCGATCCATGATTCTCTCTCATCATTGATGTTTCTATCTCTCTCCCTCTCCCTTCTTCTCTGAAATCAATAAAAGTGTATTTTTAAAAAATGATGTATAACAGGATATTGTAAAAATTAAGGTATGAAATTGTTATTAAAACGTCTCTTATATATCGTTATATTGGCTGGGCTGCAAAAATATTCATTGTGGGCCAGGAATTTGACATGCTTGGAGTACAGAGTACATAGTTCAGATTATTATGATGGAACAGCGAAAACTTTTTGGAATGAGGGGCATCTGAATTGAAAATTCACAATGTCTTCCGAAAAGCTAGCTTTCTTTATTTTTAAATAAAAAATCTTTATTGTTGAAAGTATTACATATGTCCTCTTCCCTCCCTCCCCGCTCCATTGACTCCTAGAGCCCCACCCCCTCCTCCAGGCCTTCACCACACAATTGTGTGCCCAGGGGTTACGCATATATGCATACAAATTCTTTGGTTGATCTCTTCCCACCCCCTCACCCCTGCCTTCCCTCTGAGATTCCATAGTCTGTTCCATGCTTTTATTCTCTGGATCATGAAAAGCTTTCATATCATAATCTAACCCTGAGATTTATTAATAGTTATTATGGTAAGAAATAATAAAATAAACTTTTTTGAAGAGTATTTTTAGAAGTAAAAGGAAAGAGGGAAAAAATTAAGGATTTGGAGGAAGACTTCCTTAATTTCTTTATCACTGTACTTTTTATTTCTTAAATTAGCTCTATATTTTTCTACATCTATGCCTATCCACACCAATATTCTAATCTGGATATTCAATCATTATTCCCTTGTATTAAAATATATAGATATGACAAATGAGGTTAATTGAATTAACTTATGAAATGCTTTTAGATTAGTAGAGTTGAAAAAATGTTTTTCTTCTAGCATCTTAGGAGGAAATAAATTATGTCTGCCAATTAAATTTTTTTTTTAAAAGATTTTTTATTGCTCTTTAGAGAGGAAGGGAGAGGGAGAAACATTGATCGGCTGCTTCTAGCACATACCCAACTCCGGATTGAGCCCGAAACCCAGGCATTACAAACCTGACTAGGAATTGAACCAGCAACCTTTTGGTGCACAGGAGGATGCCCAACCAACTGAGCTACACCAGCCAGGGCAAGTTAATTTAGTTTTAATGAAATAATCAGGGTATCCTGTATTTAAGATGCATGCTGGAGAAAGACCATTTTAACAAACCTGTGTTGCAGAAAGTCATATATAGTGTTAGAAGATGTACCCAAATGTAACCAGGGGAAGGAGATTTGGGTTTTTAGGCCACCAACAGATTTACAAGTATTCATTATCAAAGGCTTTTTCTGTTCTCTCACATTCACTAATAGCCTATGCTAATGTGACTTTCAAAGAACACATTGAACAGATAGTATTCTCTATTCAAATCTACTAAGATAATAACTGATATGCATACCAGTGGTTCTTCACTAGGTGGGGGTGTTTTGTCCCCAGGGGACAAAAGACATTTTTAGTTATCACAACTGAGGAGGGGGTGCTACTGTCATCTAGTGGTGGAGGGCAGAGATGCTGCTACATATCCCACAATTCAAAGGACTGCCCCTTACTCCCACCTGAATAAAGAATTATCCAGCCACTAGGTTAGTAGTAATTGAGAAAAACCTGATAAATCTCTCCCTCGTCCTCTAGCCCTCTTTTCCTTTATAGTGTATCTCTTGAATGAGAAATGGAGCATGGTTTATGACAAGAGAGAAAATCGTACTGAGATGTGAGAGAGAAACATCAGTCGGTTGGTTGCCTTGCGTATGTGCCTCCAGTGGGCATCTAACTGGCAACCTAGGTATGTGCCCTGACTGAGAATCGAACCCACAATCTTTGGTGTACGGACGATGGTTCAAGCAACTGGGCCACCCAGCCAGGACCTTTCCACCAAATTTTTATTTGACCAATGAAATAACAAACTTTTTCTTTCTTTAAAATTTTTTAAAAAATTCATTTTAGAGAAAGAGAGGGAGACAGAGAAACATTGATTTTTTGTTCCACTTATTTGTGCATTCATTGGTTGATTCTGTGTGTGCCCTGACTGGAGATCAAATCACAACCTTGGTGTATTGGGACATTCTCTAACCAGCTGAGCTACCTGACCTGGACAGGGGAAATAACAAAGTTTCTACCAGATTTTATTGGTTAATATAATATCAAATACATGATATCTGACCACCATTACTGAGCATTTGAAGGGCTTCCTAATAGATTTCATAAGCAATTCTTAATTTAAAAAAATGCTTCCATGGTATTTGTGTTATATTTAAACTTGAAATTTATATTGTTAGAAAATATATTAACCAATATAACAGCTGTACATTTATGAGCCACACAATTTAAAAAACCTTAAAAATGATGAAAGCTACAAATTTTAATCAGTCTATAGTATATTTATTTTGTAACAAAATAGATAAAACCAAGTATTAAAGTATACTATTGTTTGCATTTTATACATATTAATTATTATGCTGAAATCTGGTAATTTAACATTCAGTGAAAATAAATTTTATATTAATTGTTTTAAAAATGGCAAGCACATGATTAAGATAAACTTTTTGTTCATCAGAAAAAGAACTTTGGGAGTAAATAACGATATAGCAAATCCATTCAAAACCTAGGTCTTCATCTTTTGTTTCTTGGACCACTCGGGTGCTTCCTTTTTGGTCTGTTAAAAAGAAAGAGAGAAAATTAAGTAAAATGTTTACTAGGAGGGTAAGAAAGGCAATTCATAGAACTCTGTACCAATATGCATTGGGGCTTTTTATGTAAGATTACAGTAAATAATCACTTTTCCTAATTCAGAAGGATACTTTAGGGACAAAGGTTTTATGTTTTGTAAGAAATAATCTCCCACCTGGTATGTCTGTAGAAAAAATACACATCTGTGTTTTCTGGCTCAAAGCCTGTATTTAACATATCTTACGGAAGTGAGTATCAAATGAATTGTTTCTATTTTCAAAGAGAATTATAAAAAAAAATCAAGGACACAGCTTCTTTTTTTGTCAGTCTCATCTATCTATATATATGGACATTCATTCATTCATTCAATAAATATTTATTAAATAATGACTAGATCCAAATCACTGTGCTTTGGATCTCCTGAATTGCTAAGTATTTACCACAGTACTTCTGGGGTTCACTGCTCAATCATTTCAGTGTACAAAGAGCTTGGCTGTACAGAGTAGTAACAAAAAGGCAAAGGAGGTAGACTTACAGAACAAAGTACTCAGAACTCCTTATACAGGGCACTACATAGGCAGTCAAAACAGCTTACTATAATCGCGTAGCATTCGTTTATATATGACAATATGTTAAATATGAAGCTTACTGCTTTCCACTTCCATCTGTTAAAAATTATAAAGGACTACATTCCTAAATATATATACATATATGTATGTAGGCACATAGGTAAGTATGATACTTATAAGTTTATGTTTTTTATAATTTTATATGCCATAGTTGATACATAAAATGTTGGAAGTGACATCAGTGGTCAGCTTTTCTTGACCTATCCACGCCCTTGGCCAGCTTCAGTTACCACCAAATACCTCCCCTCCTCCCCACATTGCCACCTTTATAGCATAGTTCTAACCTGAGCTACAAATGCTTTTACACGGTGTTCCCCACAGGCAACTAAAATTCAGTATGTCAAAACGAACCCTGAATCATCCATATTCTTTCTTGGTAAATGGTACTAGACTTTGCTCAGTCGCTTCAACCAGAAATGTTCTTTTCTTTTTCATCTTAGATTTCTCCTTTTTTTCACTTGCTACATCCATTTTAAATAGTCCCTACCTTTTACTGAATATCCTTTAAACTCCTCATTCTGTTCCTATTTTGACCCCATTGGCTTACCTTGGGCTCTTATCATTTCTGGCTTAATTCCTGCCATAGTTTCCTAACTCTGATTTGGCTTTCTCTTCTATTCTGTTCAACTCATAGTCCACGATCTGTCCAAGCTTATCTTTCTAAAATGCAAAACTGCATTAAAACACTTCAGAGTTCTTTCTTGGAAAGAAAAGTCCAAAGTCCTTAGTATTAAAGGAGAAAGAAATTTCCATGATAGGGAAAGGCCAGGTGCTGTCTACCAAGAGAATTCAAAGGTGGCTGAGCTGAATGCTAGTTTATTACCGGGTGATGAGAAATGTAATTGTCCTTTGGCCAGGAATGCCTGTTACTTTTGCCAGTCTTATTTAAAAAAATTTTAAACTAAGTCACAGACCATAAAGAAAAATCAGAGTAAAATTGGGGAGTTGCTTACTTCTCTTATAATCAGATTGAGAGGTTTGGGTGACTGAAGAAAGGTGAGTCAACAATAATCTAAGATTCTCACAATCACAGTCACAGAAGAACCAGTGTTTGTGAAATTGTAGATCTCTTGAATTATACCTCAATAAAACTGGAAGGAAAGAAAACTGTAGCTTTTTAATCCATGGGTAAGGAAATCACTTTAAGACCAGATTTGAGAAAGAAAAAAAAATCACACAGACTAGAATACAAAATATCAGAGTACCTTGCCATTGTAGGGGTTAAATTGTGCTCTGAGAAACTGTGATCTTCACTAAGTCATGATGTAAAATGGTTTTCTTAAATGTGGCTCCTGGACAAAAAAAAAATCTAAAAGCCACTTCTACACACCAAGTTACAGACCGTCCAGCTTACAGCAAAGGGTATATAGAATTTGCACATCTCCACTTTCTCAGTCAACTGATACTAAAAGTTTTATTACTACTATGTATGTTTGGGAAGAAGCTAAATAAAACTTTTGATATTAAAAAGGAATCTTAAAACTCCAAAGGACAGTACAAGAATTCAATGGCAGACAGTTCTTCTGATTCCTTTTATCTGTGTTGGTCCCTTGCAGACCACCCTCCCTCCAGTGCATTCTTTCTTCAGATGTGTTAATGAAGTAGATTTGCCACAAGTGTACCTCTGTCCTGAGGATTAACTGCTTTTCTACTTCCTAAATGGATTTTTCAGATCTTTGATTAAAATTAATTTTATAGCCTGCTCCCACAGGACTAATGCATGTTCCTATCCCTAGGTTACTGTGGGGCACCTCACTTTCACTGTCATGTTCTAACTACTTCAATTTAGAATACAGGGCCCCTTAGCATCGGGCCCACACTTCTCTAATCCTGTCTCTTGACACTCTCCTACATCAACTAAATTATTTGTAGTTGAGATTGGTTTAATAGCACTTCATTGAGCACCTACTATGTGCCAGTTCCTTGTTTTAAGTGATGGGGATATAAAAATGAGTTAAGACCTTGTGACAAAACCTGCTGGCTGCCTGGCCTTATCCACTTTCCCCTTCTTAATAAGAGAACTCTAATTTTATTAGAGTAAAGGGCTCACCCAGGTAAAAACTACGTTAATCAACCTCCTTTGCTACTAAGTATGGCCATGTGACTAAGTTCTGGCCAATAGGATGTGAGTAGATGTTGGTTAAAACTTATGGAAACGCTTTTAGGAGGGAGATGGTATAGTCCCCATTTCTGCTTCCTGCTTACGATGCAGATGTGATGGCTGAGGCTACAGCAAGCATATTGTGAATCTGAGGACAGAAGCCACACACCAAGGATGGTTGAAGAGAAAGGCAGAAGTAACTTAGTTCCCTGATGACTCCAAAGGGCCAAATATTAGGCCTTTAATGCTTATCTGAGAGACTGAACAATTTGCTTAAGCCACTGAACTAGCAGTGGAAAACAATTCCTGGATATTGACACTTAACCTTTAAAAAGTTAGGGTTTATTTTGTTTCATGTTTATCTTAGCACTCAGGAAAGTGTCTGGCCCCAGTAGGTACCCGAATGCCACACTTCCTTTGATGTTTGTGGCTTGAGCACAGTTCAGCACAGTGGTTAAAGAACAAGTTCTGGGATGAAACAGGCTTCATCCATTCATTTGCAAACCTGGGAAAGTTGATGACTTCTCAGTTATCTCTTGTGTAATCTATAATAATAAAAGCATAATATGCTAATTAGACCAGATGTCCTTCCAGAGTACCTTCCAGACGAAGCCAGGGCTGTGAGAGAAGCCTGGGTCCTGGGTGCCAGAGGGAAGCCGGTGCCGGCAGCTGGGGGAAGGAAGGCCTACTCTTGCACAAATGTCGTGCATCGGGCCTCTAGTATGGAGATAATAAAAAATAATTGTGCTGGATATTCTGGGTACCCTCAGATCTATTCTCCATCCTTGTCCACCCGCTCTTGTGCCCAGGAAGCTGACAGTGGTGCCTTCTAGTTTCTGAAATAGGTTTAGTCAATGGGCTTGTAGGTGGGAGGAGAAAGAAATTGTGATATTTATTCCCGAGCTCCTTCTTTGCCTGGCCATGTTTAGTATGGCTAAATTCTCTTATAGGAGACCAAAGTTTCCATAAGAAGGCTCCGATCCCTCTCCTTGCACCTTGAGACCTAGGAGTGACAAAAGCGTCAGCTACTAGTCCTGAAATGTTCCCCCTCACGTGGTTTCCACATGCTTGTAAACAGTCCCTTCAGAATGTGACATCTATTTGGCATGAGGACCTTGTCTGATACAGTAACCTACATCAGAGGGTGTCGAGGGAATAAAATGAGAAAATGTATGCAGAAAGCACTTAGTCCCTAAGAAGTGCTAACTATGAACAGTATTTCCCACTTAATGTTCTCTCTGCCTGAAGAGCTCACTCCTATTTGTTTTTCAGGACTCAGCTCAAAAATCGCCTCCTCTAAGAAGCTTGCCTTGATACATCCAGGCTTCTTTTGGTGTTCCTTTTTAAGAACTTAAAGCCTTCAATACTTAACTTGTTATATCATTCTTACAATTGTTTACTTGAATCAGTCACTCAATAAACTGTGTATTCCTTAGAGTCATACATAATGAATAGATTTATTTTTACTGTCATTTTAAAATCTAAATGCTTTATATATTAATGACATAAAGTATTTAGTGGCGGATCCCTATATTATCCATAATTTTGACACTGAGTACAATTAGATTTTTGAATATTTAGTAATTCTTAGCCATACAAGAATGTGAGAATGTGGCAAAAATCTTTATATCCTTGTTGCCCAGAACAGTACTTGGCACAAGGAGGTGCTTGATAAACATTTTTTGAATAAATAAATGAATGAATGCTGTTTTGGTCTGCTATGACAGAAGCCTCACAGTTCTATATAAGTGTGGACATAAAGTCTCATGAGAGTCTACATTCAAGAGTTTCCCCTACATAATGTGACAGAAAATGCCTCTACAGTAACACAACAATATGGTTCCAATAATTGGACAACAACCACCCTGCATGGCGGGCAGTATTTATCATTCTCAGTAACACTGGGATTATTCAGTGGTAGTGACAATAACCAGTAAAACAGGGAAGTAGTATAGTCTGTTGTATGAATTAAAGTTCACTGATCTGCTCAATCTTTCTAGATAAACTTCTGCCTTCAGTCATATGACCGTCTGAAATTCAGGTGACCTGTTAATAGACTATGTCACGGTGGTTTCTCATTTACATCAGTATCTATGTTTAATCACTACTAAATTCAAATAAATTCCAACGCAGATAACAGTGATTTTGGAAAGTTGATTTCTTATTCTCATGAGATGCATATTCCTCATTTCTAAATATTTTATCAGTAAGGCACTATCTATCCTAAGTTTCAGATACTGGAAGCTTCTAAGCCTCTACCAGCTCTTGATTAGTACTGAGCAAGGAGCGTAAGTGAGATCACTGATTGGCAAATTATGGCCCCTGGTCTGTCTGTGTTTGGATTGCCTGCTAAGAATGGATTTGACATTTAAAAAAAAACAAAAACAAAAACAAAGAAACAAACAGGATATGCAACAGAGATTGTATGTAGCTACAAGCCTAAATAGTTACCGTCTAGATCTTTAAAGAAAAATTTGCCGACTCCTAATAGATGACTGTTTAATCAATTGGGCATAATAAATCAATTCATGTACACAATTAACTGGTTTTTATCTTGGTAACTCCACTCTTTAACCTATTTAAACAGTAGTGTTTCTTTTATATTAGCATATTAAAAAGATTATTTATCCTTCACACCCATAAGCTGGCACTTCATGTAACAAATTTTGTTATTCTTCTTCAGTTATTTTTTTATTTTTTTAGAGAGGGAAGGGAGAGGGATAGGAGAGATAGAAACATTAATGATGAGAGAGAATCATTGATCAGCTGCCTCCTGCACGCCCCTTACTGGGGATCGAGCCCGCAACCTGGGCATGTGCCCTGACTGGGGAATTGAACCTGTGACCTCTTGGTTTCTGGGTCGAAGCTCAATCGCTGGGCCATACTGGCTGGGCTAATTTTGCATTATCACCACACAGTCTTGATTTGACCATTTTACAGTATTATCTCTCAGTTTTCATAAGGACATAGCTGAACTCGTACCTCTTTTAAAACATTTTCTCTTATAAAAGAAATAAAGTTTATTGTAGAAAAATAGATAAGCGCAAAGAAGGAAATAAAACTACCTAATTAATACTTAATATTTTGATTCTTCTTCATTTCATTCTCACTGCATAACCTTATCTTGAGGTACTGGCGAAATCTTACTACTACTTATGTACCAGTTAGAGTCAGGATTTCAGGATATCAGAATCAAGTTACAAGCTAAGGTCAGAAATGTGGGAGGTCAGGGTCAGAAGAAATAGTTCATTGCTTAACACAGAGAAGGGTCAGCAAAGCAGATCCCAGAGGGTGATAGGCTAGATCTCCGGCTGTATCTTGTGGTTTTCATCGGACCCCATGTTTCCCATTAACATCTACGTCTTCCATCTGCTTTCTTCCTGTAGATTGTAATATAAGGGACACATCAGAGTGTCTGTCATAATCCCAGCCAACTTTCTAAGAAAATCTTGCCTGGCAATGATCCTTGTGAATAAACAGCCCTGGGCAGCTTTACTTGGTGCCACGTGACCCCTGCTCACTATAATGGCAGCCATTCAGTAGGCTGGCTAATACCCATCACAAGTCTGGCCACAAAGTGTATCACCCAACAAGGATGAGCTGTGCCAATTAGATTCTTGCTCCAGGAAATACAGGGAGGACTAGGTGTTAAGAGAGTAGATGTGGGAAGGTACACAGAAACGTCTCAGGAGAAGGAGCCATGAGCAAGTTAATGAGGAAGTGGAAAATACGAATAACCAGAAACTGAGAGAGAAACAAAAAGAAGCTGACGTGCCACTAGAGGAAAAGATCCACAGACGCAGCTGCAGAAATTCGTATAGCTGCCTTGTATCCAGGCTGGTAAACTGAGGCTGCCTGTTTTCTCCATCCTGTCAGCTTGGTCTCTATTATTGTCATATAGATTCTTACAAGAGTTACCCTTATTTACTCTAGATTGTAACTCTGTCACTTTTAAAAATTTTAATTAAAAAACATTTTTATTGATTTCAGAGAGGAAGAGAGAGACAGAAACATCAATGTTGAGAGAGAATCATTGATTGGCTGCCTCCTGAATGCCCTCTACAGCAAGCATGTCAAACTAGCAGCCCATACGGCCCACAACGAATATTTTTGCGGCCCAGCCAATATAATGGTATGTAAGAGGCATTTTGATAAAAATTTCATAACTTAATTTTTACAATATCCTGTTATACATAATTATTAATAAGGAACTACAATGTTCGTTAATGACTGATTACTATAATCGTGTTGCATTCATTTCCCTTATGCGCCTTATGGCAGGTCCACCATTTCTCTCCACTAATACTAGCAGCGAATATTTCAGCAGCTGATTGCCACGCCATTAGTCTTGGACTGACTTGTTTGGTGTGCGCAACAGGAAATATTTTGCTTTCGGAGAACAAGAAAAATAGGTATATTTGCGTTATGCTTATTAATTTGTATAGCTATTCAGTGTCTGGTAAGTTAATGTTCAAGAAAAAAATATCAATTTTTATTAAAATGTTCTATTATTTTATGTTAACAATTACTCATTTATTTCAGCCCTTTGTAGTCAGCATGTCTCTATCGAAATAAACCTATGTATCTATGAAAATTGAAGCTTTTGTTTTTTTTGTGGCCCACATAAACTTAAACCTTGTTTATTGGCTCGTGTTAGCCTTTGAGTTTGACATGCTTGCCCTACAGGGATCAAGCCCACAACCCAGGCATATGCCCTGACCAGGAATTGAACCGTGACCTCTTGGTTCATAGGTCTATACTCAACCATTGAGCCACTTCAGCTGGCCATTTCTTTTTTACTTTAAAAGGTTGAACAATGTAATCACCTCATTGATCTTGAGTAGCATTATCTGAATGTATAATGAAAGAGCTTAGATCAGAAGCTCCCATACTTGACTGATTATTATAATCATCTAGGGAGTTTAAAAAGAATAAGATTCTGAGGACTCACTAAATCAGAATATCACAGTTAAAATCTGTTTTCAAGTCTCTATGTTCAGATGGCAAATATATTTCTTCTGAGAAATTAAAGCATGCATGGGAAACCATGCTGAAGTACAGTGAAATATTTAATAATGTTACTCCTATTTTGATTCTGTTGCCTATCATTATTCCTACTATTTGTTAAAACATCACTTTCAAATTGTTCTAATTTCTTATTATTTAACTAATTTCTGTGCATATACATTTCTACCTAATATAAGCATTCCATTTAATGTTAATATGATTGATTTCATACTTTATGAGGAAACAGAGCAAAATATACTGTTTTACAAATAAAAGGTGCTGGATGATACTTTGCATCCCTTTTATTCTTTAAAAAAATGTATTTATTTTTATTTTTATTAATTTCAGAGAGTAAGGAAGAGAGAGACAGGAACATCAATGATGAGAGAGAATCATCGATCGGCTGCCTCTTGCACGCCCCACACTGTGGATGGAGCCCACAACCGGGCCATGTGCCCTGACTGGGAATCGAACTCTGACCTCCTGGTTCACAGGTCAATGCTCAACCACTGGCCCACACTGGCTGGGCAATTCTTATATAAATTAAACATTTATAAACATGTCTTCCTGACTCCCCTATAATTAGTCCCTGGAGACTTAAGGAGGTAAATTTGAGATTAAGGTTAATTTCTGGGCAAGTCCAACATATTAACTAGAACAATAAAACCTAATTACTAGCTATAAGATAGGATATATAAATATTCTATTGAAGCTTCCCTTTTCTGAATATGTATACCAGTCATACAGATATTTCTAGGCCCTTTCATTAAACTACTAAAATTAGTTTAAAACCAATATGAACAAGAGGCAAAGAGATTTAAGTAAAATGTATTTAGTGAAAAACAGAGATTAAAATTTTAAGTTGTTTTTTCTTTTTGTACTTACAAAGAGTGTTGGTTTGGGTATGAATATATTATCTTCATGTTCTCTAGGCACATTCAAAATCTTTGATTTTTGATTTTCTGTCACATTTTTTAATTCCGTTTTAGTAAGAAGTAACCTGTCCTCAGAACACTGACTGCGCATATTAGTGAGAATCTGCTTCATTGCTGCCAATTCCTGTTGATATATGAAAATAGAAGAAAACAGCAAGTATGATTTCAGCACATCCATAATAATAAAAGCGTAATATGCTAATTAGTCCAGACGTCCTTCTGGACGTCCTTCCAGACGACCTTCCGGATGAAGCTGGGGCTGCGAGGGAAGCCCGGGTTCCAGGTGTCAGAGGAAAGCCGGTGCCGGCAGCTGGGGGAAGGAAGGCCTACTCTTGCACGAATTTCATGCATTGGGCCTCTAGTAGACTAATAAGGATTGACATTAAAACTTATTTTTACACATATGTAATACCTTAATCAATAAAGAAATTAAAGATTGAAAAAAACGCCGAAACCGGTTTGGCTCAGTGGATAGAGCGTAGGCCTGCGGACTGAAAGGTCCCAGGTTCGATTCCGGTCAAGGGCATGTACCTGGGTTGCGGGCACATCCCCAGTAGGAGATGTGCAGGAGGCGGCTGATTGATGTTTCTCTCTCATCGATGTTTCTAACTCTCTATCTCTCTCCCTTCCTCTCTGTAAAAAATCAATAAAATATATTAAAAAAAAAAAGATTCGAAAAAACAACAACCCCAAAACACTTATTTTTATTCTTGGAGTAGAAACAGTTGAAACAATTATACTATATAAAATAACATATTAATGAACAATAGCATACATGACACACATGGTCACTGATAGTTTTAGTATGATAAACAAGAAATGTCATCCCATAGTCTAATGGTTCCTAAGTTTTTCTGCACATTGGAGTCACCCATGGAGCTTCAAAAACGACTGAAGCCTGTGTCTCACTCCCAGAGATTGTAAAATAATTGGGTTGGGGAGTGACCTCAGCATTGAACATTTTAAAAGATCTCTAGGTGATTCTAAGGACAGACAAATTTGGGAACCATTGGCATAGTTACATTCCACTATAATTTTTCTACATGTTTGTTGAGTAAATTATTTAGGCATTTAACTTTTTCTACTCGTAAATTATACAATTTCCTTCTGAAATCTTATATGAAGATGGGAGGAAATAAAAGAGTCCAAATTTTTTTTCTTGCTTACTAATCAGCAGCCCAAATAATAAGTTGAAAACATCTTCAGAATATAACCATGTTATTCCCTATTGTCTTACAAATGAAAAATGGAGTTAGCTTTACCCAGTTGCTGTTTGGACTAAGAATTATTATCTGAACTTGTTAAGGAACTCAGGTAAAAAATTTTCACTCATTCCCTCTTCCAAATCTATTTTGTCTTTTATTTTTCTCTATAGTTGAACTGTTAGCACGTAACATTACTTAGTGGATATTTATGATTAATCACTAAATTGATCCAATCAAACACAAGCATATGGACAGAGGACAGAATAAACTCTCCTTTATTATATGTAGAACAGTGGGAGGCTGTTTATTTCATCTTCATGCCAAGACACAAACTTATGGTGATAGAAAGATGTTCTGCTCCCTTTTACTAATCTGTTTATAGACATCAGCTCTGTGTCAGAGCAAGTTCCTACAGGCCTTTTTTTCTTTCTGGCTGTCATTAGTTCTATTTAGAACCATCTAGCTTGAGTGGGTATTTAAAAACAGAGCTGTTGAGTTTAAGCCACAGAGCTTAATAAATCTTAGGGCCAAGCGAGGAGCTGGAAGAAATGGCACTGGAATCTTCTTTCTCCTTTTGCAGTACTGGGGTTGGCTAGGCCAATGCAAATGAGGATGGCTACATCTCAGACTTGGCCAATATTTGAGCCTTTTGAAGGCTCTTTTTGCTTTCAAGAGTATGTTATTTCATTTATATGCTCCCCTAGAGTGAAGTAAATGACCACCGATTTCCAGTAATGTTAAACATCCCTGGTATTATGGCAGCTTTCAGCTCCTGTTCTACTTACTACAAGAAGTAGAAGGGAAAGGGAGATGACAGTCTCTCGGCACATCCAAAGAAAATCTCTACCTGGAACAACCTCCCTTTAGTGGCCATAACTTTTTTTTATCTTGGTATGAAGGTTTAAAAAAAGGAAAAGATTATTCCCCCCACCACCTACCTCTAGTCTACAGATAATTAAGGAAAAGGGGATCATACTTGCAGGGGGGAGAGGGGAGGCAACGAGCATGAGGAAGAAGAAAAGGAAGAAGTTGCATGTGTACTAGGCAAAGGGTTTGGCCCCTAAGTGCCCTAGAGAAGACCATCTTTTGTTTCTCTTTGGCTTCCCTCTGCTACTGGTATAGGAGCAGTTACAGGAAAGAGATGGTCCCTGAAGTAGGAGACAGAAGAGAAATCAAATGTCTTTGCTTTATCCAGACGAGGATCACGCAAACTTAGGGTGCTGTCAAAGCACTGCTTTTTTTGAATATATTTTTATTGATTTCAGAGAGGAAGGGAGAGGGAGAGAGATATATAAACATTAATGATGAGAGAGAATCATCGATTGGCTACCTTCCGCACGTCACCCACTGGGGATTAAGCCTGCAACCTGGGCATGTGCCCTGACTGGGTATCAAACCCTGACCTCCTGGTTCATGGGTCTATGCTGAACCACCGAGCCACCCTAGCCAGGCTCAAGGCACTACTTTTGTTCACTGATAGTATTAAACAGTGCTAGCATGGTTTGTGAAACCCAGGTAAGGAACATTTCAAAAGCAACAAGTTTCTGTAAACTTCCTGTTAGGGTAATACAATGGGTATGAAAATAAAATGTAGAACAATCTTGTTCAGTTTTACTATATTTGATCATATAGATGATCCCTTTCATATTAATGGTAAATTTGAGAACAGAAAATTCCACTTTAACATCAAATAGATCAAATAGTATCCAAAATACCATCATCTACTGAACACACAGAAAGCCAAGCACATGTAGTGGAAATATATTAGTACTGGGTGAGAAGTCAAAGACACAGCTATTCCTGACTCTATTATTAATTGTGTAAATACAGACAATCTACTCTGGTTCAATGAGCTTCAGTTTCCTAATTGATAAAATGTATGCTTGTGTTACCTTTTTGGATTTTTGCCCGTCTGATAAGTTTTTGTGTATGTTTGTTTTGCATTTCTTCTACTGTGAGGTTGAACAGCTTTTCATATATGTAAGGATATTTCCTTTTCTACTGGGTGATTGGTCATTTTCTTACACTTTTCAAGGAGCTCTTTATATGTTAGAGATATCAGCCCTTTGTAACATGAATGGCACTTTTTTTCAATTAATTTTTATTTGACTTTATTTACACTTTTTTTTTTGCTATGCACTTTCTGATTCTGATGTAGCTGAATATGTCAGTTTCCAACTTATAGCCTTTTCCATGGTTCTTCTTCAATTTTCCTCAAGTTACTTTTATGGTTTCTTTTTCTTTTATTTTTCAAACATTTAGATCTTTGATCTGTTTCAAGTTTATCTGCACTCTGGTGATAAGTGTGGTGGATTGAACATTTTTTTCCCCATGGCTATTCTGTAATAACAACATTATGTACTGCATAGACAAATTTTTCCTCACTGATTTGAGATGCTAACTTTACCATATACTAAACAACCATAAATGTATGATTTATTTCTGGACTTTTAAATTCTATTCCAATGGTCTTTTTATTCATTCATGCACCAATGTTCTACTATTTTAATATTTTATGATTGAAGTGTTTTCTGGCTATATTCTTAGAGATAGGGGCTCAAAATCATGCCATTTATTCTAGTTCCTATTTCAATCTTGACTTTCTTATAGTTATTCCCCTTTCTTCTTTGAGTTCTGCCTTTTCCCCTTTAATGGATGAAATAATATATGCTCTTTAAAAAATATTACCTAAGAATATCTAGCTTCTTAATCATAATGTTTGCAGGAATCAATTTTGACTGTTTTTAAGGCCGCAGCACAGTTGTTATTCTGAAATTTATTTTTATTGCACATCTTTTTTAAAAAAAATTTACAGAGAGGAAGGGAGAAGGATAGAGTTAGAAACATCGATGAGAGAGAAACATCGATCAACTGCCTCCTGCACACCCCCCACTGGGGATATGCCCGCAACCAAGGTACATGCCCTTGACCGGAATCGAACCTGGGACCCTTCAGTCAGCAGGCTGACGCTCTATCCACTGAGCCAAACTGGTTAGGGCATTTATTGCACATCTTGGCAAGTTCCATTATTTCGTGCATCTCTTTTTTTGTTATTTGATGGCATACAGTCTAGTATGTTTTCAAGACAGGGTACTGTGGAAGGAAGTATTGTGCGTTCTTTCAGAACTTGGATGGGATTACTTCTCTGTTCCAAAGTCAAATTTCTGAGAAGTCTGATGTCAAGCTGATTCCTGTATCTTTCAACTATTTTTTTCTCTCTTGAATCTTCTATATTGTTTAGCTTCCATCTTTTTACCTTTTCTAAGTCTTAGGAGAATTCGCTGACTTTTGCTCACATCCTTCTACTGGCATTTTACTTAATACAGTAACTTCATGATTTTCATTGTATGTTATGATTTTAGCAAAATTTTAAAATATCACAAATTTTTACCCCCACTATTAGTTTGTTTATTTATTTATTTATTTTTACATGAATTGTGTTTTAATCTTGTTTGGTTATCTTTTGGGGGCTGATAATGCAGGCCTTTTCCTGACTTGACCCAGGGCTCTGAGCACTTCTCCAGATAGGGTTGAATGAAAAGACTGCAGCAACAGATACAATCAGCATCTCCATGAACTTGAGGCTCCTCTGGGGTAAAGCAGACTCTCTATAATCCCAAGGATTTGTAAAAGGGGAAATCACCACTATCTCTCCCCCAACTCTGCACCCAGCCAAGCCTAAACCTCCTGAAGAAGCCAGAGTGAGCATGAGGGCGTACCACCTTTGATACAGCCACTAAACCAACCCTGAGGTTCCTTAAAGGGGAGGTTGCCCAACCCTACCCACACCCTTGTGGTGGTACATCAGGGTTGGGTCCTGAGATATAACACCCCACTCCATCCCCATTAGCTGGAACCCAAAGTGCCTAGTGCCATTTGAGTCTCCCACTGTTTCTTGTTTTATGAAAAGACTACTTTCTCAAATCTTTCTGAAGAAACTAATTACAATACTTTGTAAGTTCTTTCCTGCTCCAGAATTTTCCTTTGTTTCCTCTGGGGAAGACGTTCGGTTTCTCTGCTTATTCTGATTTTTTCCTTATTCTAATTTTCTTGCATTTTCTGATGGTCTTTGGTTGTGTCTTCCAACTTATGAATGAATGAGCAGATTAAATGTTTTCTTTCTGCTGTTATGGGCCATTCATCCGAATGAAAGAGTACAATATCTGTACGTGTGGACAAGCAAATCTGTCTAGTAGACTTTACTCTAGGGTCCTCAGGCAGAATATAGGTTCTCTTCTCCAAAAGGAAAAATGTGGAGTGTCTTAATCCGGAGCCTCTTCATTTGGACAGTTCTAGTCTATCCCCAGCAAATCACTCAGCAGGTTTGAAGCCATTTCTCCAAATACATTTTAAAATTCCTGTTTTTTTAAATTATAAAGCATTACTTGTTCATTGTAAAATTCAAATACTGAAAAAGCACCATGCCCAATCCTCTTTTTCTTTTTATCACTTGTTAGACACCTTTAAATACTATTCTTTAACACAGTCTGATTTACAATAATATTCATTTATTCTTTTTTATACCATAATTGACCTTTTATTTTAAAAAATTACAGGAATGATTTTCAGATAATCTTATTTTATAAAAGCACTGCTTATATCAAACATTTTATATCACTATCAATTCCAGTGAAGACCTGCCTTTTTTTTAAGGTACGAATTCTGATTGATGGGATACTTGCCCTTGAAATAGAAAGTTCCCATTACTTATTCAAATGTCAAAATTAAGATTATTGAGAAGTATATTGCTTTATGGCTGGCCAAAATGCTGCTAGCACATTTTAGGTAAATAATAATCTTTTTTAAAACTATGAGGTCATTCTGTTTAAAACTTTTAGGATAACTCACAGAAAATAGATAATATTTATTCAAATTACACTCTGAAGGGCTGGGCTATTATAGACACTTATATGTGAAGCAGCTCTTTAAAGAAATAAGATGCCTATACAGGTCTGTCTGGTATAACACACATAACTGAAATTAATAAAACCTGGAAGACCAATAGTGTTATGCTATGTTCTGATTGCCAATTAGACCTGAGAGACTCTGCCAGCTGCAAAGGAGGGTCTGGCTTTAGAAACATCTATATGTATAAAACCCTAATATGCAAATAGACCGAACAGCGGAACAACCAAACAACCAAACAACCAGTTGCTATGATGTGCGCTGACCACCAGGGTGCGTGTGGAACATGGTAGGCATTGGCAGCAGGCGGCAGAGCATGGAACATGGCGGGGATCGGCCATGGAGGGATGGTGGAGCAGGTGAGCAGGGGTGCCAGACCAAAGGTGGGTGCTGGTCACTGTCATGGGGCGAGCCTCTGGTGGTTACTGAAAATTCTTTGCTTCCGTGCACTCACACCTGCTACTGGCACTGGAGCCGCCATTTGCACCCGCTGCCGGTGCCCGGTGCCAGCCCTGATTGCTCAGCGTCGTCAGCGGGGGCGAGCAGTGGCTGCTGGCCCCAGTTGCCCCTGAGGGCTTCTCCACCTCCCCCTGCTCCTGAGGGGTGACTGGGGCTAGCAGCTGCCTCTCACACCCATTGCCGGTGACGGCTCCACTTGCACCCACAGCTGGTGCCAGCCCCAATCGCTCTGTGCCATCAGTGGGTGTGAGAAGGGCCGGTGCCGTCAGCGTGTGGGAGCAGTGGCAGCGGGAGTGGGGCTGCCAGCAGATAGGGGACTGGGGGCTGCAGTGGGAGGGACCGGGCAGGGGCATGGAGGATGGGCCGTGACTCATCCCTGTGCCCACCGCAGCCTCATGGCCCACAGTTCCTTTCAAGGTGCATGAATTTGTGCACTGGGCCCCTAGTGACTTAAAGACAGTGAAATGTCAAAAAAATTTATTACTTCCTTTTCATCATCATGTACAGAGGTGTTTTATTTTTTAAGCTTCTCATGCATATGAATAGTTTAAGCACAAATGGTCTACTAAGTGTGTGATTTAAAAAACAAACAATAATATTCATTAATTCTGACATGCTTTTATACTCACTTTGAAAAAGCTAATAGTATATGTGCTATAATTCTAGCATATCAAATACATAGGAAAATTACAGTAACTTCAATAATTAATGAACCACTCATTAAAATTAATAATTGTAGACTTACTTTTAATCATATAATTGAAACTTAGGCTAAAACTAAAACAAAACAAAACAAGAAACACACTGTAGTAAAATAATTACTCTTCAAAATTGAAGAAGTTGAGGGCAAGAATTTTCTTATGAAACTTTCAGATGATGATAATGATGATGATGATTGTTGTACAAATAATCTCCATGAAAGAGATATATTGCTGTCTTGAATCCAAAAGCACATAGCTTGGCCATTTATATAAACTATTTGCATAGAGTGGTGCTTATTAAAACAGCTCAACTGCAGAGCAGCTGCTTAACAGTATTGCATAGTTCATGCCAATAAATTGCTGAAAGTTGTAAACTCTGCAAAGATGTTGGCAAGGGGACACATAGATGGCATTTCTTGATGAAAATAGCTCTGACAAGTATAATGCAAACTATGTGCTCCACTGCAGGTTAAATGTAAGTGCTTTTATATAGCAATACCAAAGTTTCATGACTAACAAGTCAGGTAATTCTATGTAGCACTTCCACTTGAGGCAACACAAGGTGAAAACTTACCATATTTAATTATTTTTATTTTTTTTAAAATATATTTTTATTGATTTCAGAGAGGAAGGGAGAGGGAGAGAGAGATAGAAACATCAATGATGAGAGTGAATCATTGATCAGCTGCCTCCTGCATGCCCCACACTGGGGATCAAGCCCACAACCTGGGCATGTGCCCTGACCGGGAATCGAATGTGACCTTCTGGTTCATAGGTTGAGGAATGCTCAACCATTGAGCCATGACGGAAGGGCAAAACTTACCATATTTATAACAATACATATAACACTTAAACTTCACCTAAAAGGGTATTTGATAAACATTTTATTATGAACATTTTTAAAGAATCAAAAAGAAGAGAGCCTAGCATGTTGAACCTTTAGTTCTATTGTTCAACTTTGACAATTATCAACATTTTTCTAATTTTTTAAACAGCTTTATTGAGATATAGTTAACATACCATATAGCCATCCATTTAAAGTATATCAATGCATGGTTTTTAGTATGTTCACAGGCATGTGCAACCATTACTGTAGTCAATTTTTAAATATTTTATCTCCTCAAAAAGAAATCCTGATTCCTTTAGCTATCACTCCTCTATTCCACCTTGCCCCCAACTTCCATCCCCTAAGTAACCACTAATCTACTTTCTGTCTCTGTAGACTTCCCTGTTGTAGACACCTCATATGAATGGAATCATATAATATGTGGTCTTTTGTGACTGGCTTTGTTCACTTTGCATAATATTTTCCCAAAGTTCATCTATGTTGTAACATATATCAGCATTTCATCCCATCTTTATGGCCGAGTAACATTCTACTGTATGGCTATCACACATTTTGTTTTCCATTCATCAACTGATGGATATTTGGGTTGTATCTACCTTTTGGCTATTGTGAATAATGCTGCTTTAAACATTCATGCACAAATTTTTGTGTGGATGTTGTCATTTCTCTTGGGTTTACACTTCAGAGTGGAATTGTTGGGTCACATGGCAACTCCATATTTTACTGTTTGAGGAATTGCCAGATTGTTTTGTCAACATTGTTAAATCTGTTTCCTTACCAGTATTTTGGAAAATATTTTAAACCAGATTTCAGACCTCAGATCACTTCACTTATAAACACTTTAGTAGAGATTTTTGAGAGATAAAGATTTAAAATAATACCAAGATACCATTATCATAATGTTTACCATTAGTTGGCTTTTTTTTTGGGGGGGGGAGCTAAAGAATTATAAATTTATTAGGTCATCTGGAAAACCAGATGGCTGAGCCCCAAAATGGTGCCAGCCTACCATTAAGTTTTTTTTATTTTTTTTTATTTTTCGCTAAAAGTATTACAAAGGGTATTACATAAGTGTCCTTTTTTCACCCCCCGCCCTTGACAAGCCCCTGCCCTCCCTTACCCCCCAGTGTCTTATGTCCATTAGATATGGTTATATGGATGCATACAAGTCCTTCGGTTGATCTCTTACTCCCCTCCCTCCTGTCCCCCAACCCTCCCTGGCCTTCCCACTGCAGTCCGACAATCAGTTTGAGGCAGCTCTGCCACTGTATTTATTATTGTTCAAAAGTTTGTAATGGTCTTAATTATCCATGAAAGAGTGAGATCATGTGGTATTTTTCCTTCATTGACTGGCTTGTTTCACTTAGCATAATGCTCTCCAGTTCCATCCATGCTGTTGCAAATGGTAAGAGTTCCTTCTTTTTAACAGCAGCATAGTATTCCATCGTGTAGATGTACCACGGTTTTCTAATCCATTCATCTACTGATGGGCACTTAGGCTGTTTCCAGATCTTAGCTATGGTGAATTGTGCTGCTATGAACATCTGGGTGCATATATCCTGTCTGATTGGTGTTTCTGGTTTCTTGGGATATATTCCTAGAAGTGGGATCACAGGGTCAAATGGGAGTTCCATTTCCAATTTTTTGAGGAACCTCCATACTGCCTTCCATAGTGGCTGCACCAGTCTGCATTCCCACCAGCAGTGCACAAGTGTTCCTTTTTCTCCATATCCTCTCCAGCACTTGTCGTTTGTTGATTTGTTGATGATGGCCTACCATTAAGTTTTAATCCTAACCTTTGGAGACATGGATAACAAGTCTATTATTGCCTCGTCCATATGCTTATTTTGAATTTCTTATATCTAAGTCTTCTCTCAACACCCCCAGTTCATTCATCTCTCTTGTGACTGAAAAGAATTCTTTCATCATCTTAATTGTTTTCCTCAGATTACCTGCTAGTGATAAAAATTTTGGGCCTAGAACAGAATAAAGAAAGAAGTCCTGGGTAGAGCAAAGTAGAATAAGGCCAATCTACTCCTTAGTCTGAAACATTTCCGATGACATCAACATTTTTGGAGACATACCCTATGACTGAAAGCTTAGCGAGAGCTCAAGTGTTTAAACAAATGAGAAATGATTGTGCTGTCATAGCTTAGGAGACTTAATTAATCACCTGAGACATTCTTCCCTGAACTTGGATATTATCTTAAGGTCATTCTCAACAGTGACCCAGGTAGAGGAAGCTGTATTAACATGCTGAAGTAGGCCCCTGAGTTGAAACCTACTGCCATTGCGGATTAAAACAGAAGTGTGGGCACCTTGATTCTGTTCTGATTGGTTGTGTGGACCCTTTAGATCACCTGCTTACTGAACAGTGCCTTAGACTTCTGACTGCTTTGTCTGCTGGTATTCATGTCCTTTTAGTGCCTGGCTTTCCCTTCTGTAACAGTATTCATCTAATTGCTCGCTATTTTCTGGCCTTCACTATTTCAGTATAATCTGGTAGGTTTTGAACTCTATGCTCTGTTTTGAGCACTGGTTTCCAGAGTGTGACTCACTCCAGGGCCTATACTTTCTCCACGTTATTCCCCAGTCTTCTCTCAGTGACAGCTCCTTGATATGTGATCAGTGACTTGTTAAGTTTATATCAAAACATGCCAATATGGTACCTAACAGAATTATGACCATAATTATCGCATATCATTGTCAATATTCTCTCCTGGCCACCACAAGTTCCAGAGACTCATTTTATAGCTCTGCAGTTTGTTTTGTGTCTCCTTATGTCCTAGAATTGTTTGGTTTGTTGTAACTGCTACTATACTAAGAGTCATAAAAACACAGGGTTAGAAATGATAGCAAGAGGTCATTTACTTGTTCTTTACTGATAAAAAAAAGAAGTGTATTTAACTTTGTAAAAGAAAACATACTAAACTTCTAAAATGTAGTGGGAAAAATACACATTTCATTCTTTTAAAAAAAGAAAAGAACAGGTCTGTACAATACATAATAGATGTGAAAGAAGTTAAAAGGGCATATATACACAGATAAAATATTTTTATGATGAGATATTATATTGCTTCACACAACACAGAGTGTTACTTACAGGATACAACAAAGATATTTGTAAAGAAGATGATGAAAAGATTAAAGAAGAGCCAAGACACTTATGAAACTCAAAATAATAAGACCTAGTTCTACTAAGTTCTCTGTGCAAGTCCACACAAACATAGAGGTCCACAGAGTACAATCTAAAAGAAATTCAAGAGTTTTTTATGCCACTCAAAATTGAGGAGTTATGCCCGACTGGCATGGCTCAGTGGTTGAGCGCTGATCTATGAACAGGAGGTCACAGTTTGATTCCCCAGTCAGGGCACATGCCCAGGTTGCAGGCTTGATCCCCAGTGTGGGGCATGCAGGAGGCAGCTGATCAATAATTCTCTCTCATCATTGATGTTTCTATCTCTCTTTCCCTCTCCCTTCCTCTCTGAAATCAATAAAAATATATTTAAAAAAAATTGAGGAATTAACATTCCACAGAATGGACAACTGAGATTCCGTTGCTGCTTCTGTGAAATGAGTATAAGACCATCACAAGGCTCTTGTGAGGTTTGGAATAAATGAATATACAAAGAACTATAAAGAAATATACAAACATTCTTATTATGAACTGAAAAATACCTATGTTAGGGACAAGCTTAATGCCCTTTTGACTTCTAGAAGGCATAAGCCAAGGGCCACCTCTCTCATTACGAAGGATAACGTAAAACTTTTCCTTTCTCTGTCTGATTGCTTATTCCCAGACATATTTGATTGAAAGCAATCTATAACTGATCCTTAAGTGTGTATGGTAGCATAACACACTGATCTAAAAGTGTTTTCAACATTTTGGTAGAAAGAAGTTATACAATAGGTTTGGTTCTGTCTTATTTAAAATATATATAAAGTCAACATTTGCAAAGAGTATTTTCTGCAATAGTTTTCTCCCTTACTTTCCTTAGACCTGAATACATATACCCTTGGATGAAAAAAATAAAGCATTCTAAAACTCTATAGGGAAAATATGACTTACACTGTATGTGTGCTTTGGGTTTCACTATAATAACCGTCTTTCTTTAAAATACTCATTTATTTTTATTAGAAATAAATTTTAATTTAAAGAGCACCATTATGATGAGAAATGTATGAATCTGAAAAATAATTATATCCTCATTAAAACAAAATTAACTTACCCACTTAGTGGAGTTGTTTTTTTTCCTAGTCATGCTGACTATAAAATTTAACTACATAGGTGTATGAGAAAAACATGCTAAAAGGTATTCTTAAGAAAATCTCAGAACTGTTAAGTATGAACCAAAAAGAATGACACACATATGGAAAAATGTAATTTGTTTGAACCATTTATGAAGTACATTGCCTAAGGACACTTGTGATGCTGAAATGTTCTTGAAACTTTCCGAGAAATCACAAAGAACATGTCAGTTAGAATCCTGGAACATAAACATACCATAAAAGAATGATAATTATACTGTGACTTCACTTTTAAGAAACCTGGCTAACTGCAGGGTTTATTTTCTTTTTGTTAAGGGACACACACTGCAGTAAGAGGCAAGTCATCTGGGAAAATGGAAGTTAGTCCAACATTCAGGCAAGTGTGGGGTCTTGCCCATGCTAGGCACTTAGCAAGCAGTGGTTGGTTATTATGCCTGCGTGGACCCTGAGAGATGTTATTGGCGGGAGTACTGAATGAAAGGGAAGAAGAGTCCCAGGACTTAGAAACATCTTTATTTATTTTTAAAAATATATTTTAATTGATTTCAGAGAGAAAGAGAGAGGGAGAGAGAGAAATATCACTGATGAAAATCATTGATCAGCTGCCTCTTGCACACCCCTTACTGGGGATCAAGCCCACAACCTGGGAATGTGCCCTGACCGGGAATCAAACCGTGACTTCCTGGTTCATAGGTCGACGTTCAACCACTGGGCCACACCAGCTGGGCTAGAAACATCTTATATTTCACAAATATATATTATTCCTTAGAGGCCTGATACACATAGAGGTTGCTATGGCTACAACTACCATGTCCAAGGTTTTAGGAACAGCTGTATTCTAGGTAAACTTTTCTGATATGACTTCCTATTACTGCTTTCAGATAGTTCTCTAAACTTGTTCTTTGGTGTAGAAGAGCTTCTGTACTTTGTCAGTTAAAGTATCAGTTATCAGAGTGAATTTTAATTTTTGAGGGGAAGTGATAAGGATATATTAAAGGCTAGTTTCTAAAGCTTTGTTTGACTGTTCTACTTGACAGTTTCTAGTGCACTTATTATTGAAGACTGGAAAGGACCATAATTAGTTTAACAAGCATTCTTGGACAATTTTCCTCAAAACTTTGATCCTATAATCTCTTGCCATTAGAAACACAGCCATTGGATGGGACTCCCTAAATTCTCACCATCAAATCACAAACTTACTTGTATCTTAACTTAATCTTTATTTCTCCCTTTCAAAATGGAAAAGGTATCGCTTGTATCTAAAGTTAAATCTCATTGTTTTGCTCTGGATTTCTTCCTTTCCCCACACTTTTGCTCAACTGATTATTCTCTCTCTTTTGTACTTTCAATGTCTCTCTCTGTTTGGCTTCTTCCTATCACCATTTCAACTGGATACTCTCCAACTTTGAGAGAAAAAAAGCTTTGGTCTAATGCACCCTCCCTGATCATCCTATATTCTCTTATTCAAATACCTTACAGGCTATCTATTTTTCCTATGACTTCTTTTCAATTTCTATTCATTCATCAACTCATTGCAATCTGTCTTTTAGCTCCACTGAAACTGCTTCAGCATCTTGTTAAGTCCAAATAGCACTTTCTTTTTCATCTTTGACCTTCTGTCCCTTCTGAATGGGTCTTCCTGGGTTTCCCTGACTCTACTCTCTTCCTGACATGCCTGCCATCAATCTGGTCCTTCTTCAATCCTTTTAACCCAATTATTTAAGTTTTATATTTTTAATATTTTATATTTTTACTCCTAAGAGATCTTAGTATAAGTGAAGACATTTAAGGATAAAGAAAACTATGACCCACTTGAATAGCACAAAAGAAGTTATTCTGAGGTATCAAAAGTAAAAGAGAAAAAAAAAAGAGATTATAACACCTGGATAAGATATTCAGCTCTGAGTTTTCTGGCAGCTAAGTAAAAAGGAAATACATTAAATTACATGGTTTTCATTTTCTGACCAAAAGGAAAAAGAAAAAGGATATAACTTCATCTACACAGGCAAAAATTTTCCTGGAACTAGAGCAAGCAGTTTATCATGAGATTTTTGTCTAAATGGGACTAAGAAGAAAGATCACAAGCTTTTGTTTCAGGTTAAAAAAAAAAAAGTGTTTCTCCTGGTTTTGACTGTAAGTATGGTGGTTGAGCCACTTAACTCTTCCCAGCTTTAGTTTCATCAGTAAAAGTGGAGATGATATCTATCTCAGTGGTCTGTGGTAAAGACTAAATTATGTAACATAAATGGAAGTGCTTAGTAGACTGACTTAGTTTCACAAAACAAAGAGAGATGACACCAGATCTTGTTTTGAACTTTTAAAGGCAGAGGGCATGACATAAACTTGCACCTTAATGGGAGGAATGGTGTCAGGAGAGATATTTTGCCTTCTTCCCCTCACTCTGCTTTATGAAGGTTTCACTGAATTCAGGGATAGAACTTAGAACATTTAAAATGGAGAGATGTAAACAGGTAGGAGATCTCAAATCAATTCATGATCACATCTTTTAGTTAGTATTTGCTGTGCAGATCCTTTAAACTAATATATTTACCTATCCCAGTTGAGCTTTGTCATCTGAAAAGACAACCTAAAAAATGCTATTTTTCTCCATTTTCTTCCCATTTTATTTTAATTTTATTATTATTTTTTAATCCTCACCCGAGGATATTTTTCCATTGCTTTTTAGAGAGAGTGGAAGAGAGTGGGAAAGACAAAGAGAAATATCGATGTGAGAAAAACACATTGATTGGTTGCATTCTATACGAGCCCCCACTGGGGCCTAGGCTGGGGAGGAGCCTGCAACTGAGGTATGTGCCCTTGACTGGAATCGAACCCAGAACCCTTCAGTCTGCAGGCTGATGGTCTATCCACTGAGCAAAACTGGCTGGGACCATTCTCTTCCCATTTTAATATATTTTATTATTAACTAGAGGCCCGGTGCACGGATTTGTGCACCAGTGAGGTCCCTTGGCCTGGCCTGCGCCCTCTTGCAATCTGGGACCCCTCAGGGAATGTTGGACTGCTGGTTTCGACCGGATCCCCACAGGCCAGGCCGAGAGACCCCACCAGTGCACGAATCTGTGCACCTGGCCTCTAGTATGCATATAAGATCTTTGGTTAATCTCTTCCCACCCTTCCACCTCCCTCTTCCCTCTGAGATTCATCAGTCTGCACCATGTTTCCATGCCTGTGTGTTGAGCATCTGCCCCCTGGTGGCCAGTGCACATCATAGCTACTGTTCGAATGGTTGCTTAGGCTTTTATATATATAGATACATTTTCTCTAAGGAAAAGTTGACAGCAAAAATCACCTAATAGGCTACTCATAATTCCAAACGCCCACAACCATTTTTTGAATGAATAATTGCTAAATAATTTGTAGAATAGGAGGCTGATACTTTTATCATTTTTAGAAATCTTTAGATCACAAGTGAACCTAACATGAGAGGAGTTACTTTGAAACTAATAATTTTGAGCTACTACTAATAAAGAAAATAAAAACCCTCTGTGGTCATGTCCCAAATGTCCTAATATTGTGAATCTAGAATTATCCCACCAGTTTTCTTTTTTAATACATACTTAATAGCTATATAAATGAGCTGGTGATCATATTACATGACCACATATAGTCTTATATGATCTAAATGATACTGGTTAAAAAATTAGAGCTGTCCAGTGCAAAAGAGGACAATAATTTTAAAATGTTCATTTGGTCTCTTTATGAATCATTAATTTAAACAGAGAAAATTTAGCTGATTAAAACAATGACTCAGATAATTTTTCCAGGATCTTGACTAGGGCAAGCATGTCAAACTCAAAGGCTAACACAGGCCAAATAAACAAGGTTTAAGTTTATGTGGGCCGCAAAAAAACAAAAGCTTCACTTTTCATAGAAATGTAGGTTTATTTCGATAGAGACATGCAGAATACAAATGGCTGAAATAAATAATTGTTAACATAAAATCATAGAACATTTTAATAAAAATTGATATTTTTTCTTGAACATTAATTTACCAGACACTGAATAACTGCACAAATTAATAAGCGTAACGCAAATAAACCTATTTTTCTTGGTTTCCAAAAGCAAAGTATTTCCTGTTGCGCACACCAAACAAGTCAATCCAAGACTAATGACGTGGCCATCGGCTGCTAAAATATTCGCTGCTAGTATTAGTGGAGAGAAATGGTGCACCTGAGTAAGGCACGTAAGGGAAATGAATGCAACACGATTACAGTAATCAGTCATTGGTGAACATTGTAGTTCGTTATTAATAATTATGTATAACAGGATATTGTAAAAATTAAGTTAGACATTTTTATTAAAACGTTTCTTACATACTGTTATATTGGCTGGCCACAAAAATATCCGTTGTGGGCCGCATGCAGCCTGCGGGCCGTGAGTTTGACATGCTTGGAGTAAGGGAAGGCAAGCTGTCAGGTGCCAACTCTACATTGTGCACACCTCTGAGACTGGACATCTCCTCTCTCTGGGGCCCTATTTGCCCTGCTTGCCTCACTTTAGTCTCAGCCCTGCTTTTCACTTTCAAACATTATATTTATCGGAGTTCTTCTTTACTTTTAAATTGTATTTATTTTTTATTTTAAATTTCTCCATTTTAATTTCTAATATGGTTAATATCAATAGGAATAACATAAACAAAACCTCTTTGGGGTACTCAATAATTTTTAAGACTGTAACAAGGTCCAGAAACATACACTAATTTAGAAGAATACTTAATGACAAGACAAAATTTCCGGAAATACAATGTGAAGGTATCAGAGTTATTCTTATCCAACTATACCTATTGGCTATTCTGAGCACTTGGCCCTCAAGAGCTATGAGATGAATAAATCAATCCTGTAGGTTCTGTTTCAAGTAAATGGTCAAGTGAATAGTCAAGCACTTCCCTGGGTCAATGGCTGTACTGTTTCCATAAAAGCAGTTTGCACTTGCTTTTTGCATCTGCACACACTATGCACGCTGGTATTTAAATGGTTTCTCAGAAAAAAAGACTGAAAACTTGTCTCAGACTTGTTTTTTTAAACTTTTATTTGCTTTATAAAGAAAAAAGCTACCTTTCTTTAGAGGTTTGGCATTAAGAAAAGTCACAAAGTTGGATTATCTACACTAATAAAAGAGAAACATGGTAATTGGCGTACAACCGCTACCCTTTTCATTGGCTAATCAGTGAGTATATGCAAATTAACTGTCAGCCAAGATGGCGGTTAATTTGCATATACCGGCTCTGAGCGAAGACTGAAGACAACATGGAAGCCAAGGGCTATAGAAGGGAGCAAAGTAGAGGCCGAGGACACAGTAAAGGAGCCAAGGCTGCAGAGGCAGGAGGCGGGAGGGGAAACCCAGCCACAGCGGCTGGGAGTGGGAGGGGAAACCAGGCAGCAGCGGCTCAGGGCGGGTTGGGCAAACCCACCAAGACTGAGCGGCTGGGGCGGGTTGGGCAAACCCACCAAGATGGAGCGGCTGGGGGCGGGTTGGGCAAATCCACCAAGATGGAGCGGCTGGGGGCGGGTTGGGCAAATCCACCAAGACGGAGCGGCTGGGGGCGGGTTGGGAAAACCCACCCAGATGGAGCGGCTGGGGGCGGGTTG
>NW_005871225.1:1835675-1841297 GCF_000147115.1 Myotis lucifugus | reverse complement strand
GTGGGTTGGGAAATCCCCCCCAAGCCTGAGCAGCTGGGGGCGAGTTGAGCATACCCACCCAGCCACAGCGGCTGGGGGCGGATTGAAAAACCCAGCAGCAGCGGCTGGGGGCAGGTTGGGAAAACCCACCAAGCCAGAGCGGTTGGGGCAGGTTGGGAAAACCCAGCAGCAGTGGCTGGGGGCGGGTTGGGAAAACCCACCCAGCTGGAGCAGCTGGGGGCGGGTTGGGAAAACCCAGCAGCAGCGGTGGAGCGGGTTGGGCAAACCGACCAAGCTAGAGGGGCTGGGGACGGGTTTGGCATACCCACCCAGCCACAGCGGCTGGGGGAGGATGGAAAAACCCAGCAGCAGCGGCTGGGAGCGGGTTGTGCAAACCCACCAAGCCAGAGCGGCTGGGAGCGGTTTGGGCATACCCACCAAGACGGAGCGGCTAGGGGCGAGTTGGGCAAACCCAGCAGCAGTGGCTGTGGGCAGGTTGGGCAAACCCACCCAGCTGCAGCGGCTGGGGGCGGATTGGGAAAACCCACCAAGCCGGAGCAGTTGGGGCAGGTTGGGCAAACCCACCCAGCTGCAGCGGCTGTAGGCGGGTTGGGCAAACCCACCAAGACGGAGCGGCTGGGGGCCGGTTGGGCAAACCCACCCAGCAGCAGCGGCTGGGGGCGGGTTGCGCAAACCCACCAAGCTGGAGCGGCTGGGGGCGGGAGCGAAGCCCGCCTCAGCGGGTTTTGCTCCCTTCTCTGCTTTCCTCCAGCCACAGTAAGCCCTATTCTTGCAGGAATCTTCCTGCAACGGGCCTCTAGTTAAAATATAATTGCCAAAATGAAGATATTACTAAATGCATGAATATTAACTGACAATTACTAATTAGGTATGTATTCATGTGAATTGCACTGATTCCATGCCATAGTAGGCAGTTTATGTGAGTATTTCATCTTGCTATTACTTAATTTTCATGTTAAAACATTTTGTTCTATACCTACTCAATTTTCAACCCAGTGACTTGTTGGGGAGCATAGAAGACTTGGTTGGAAAGTTGTAAGGAGGACATTCTGATGAAAGGGAAGTGTGTGGAAGGCCACCTGCTCTGTTTTTCGGAATTCTGACTTAGGGGAGACTTAGGGGAGTGTCAAAGGTGGCGCCCCTAATTATTCCTTGACCTTTCCAAACAAGTCTGTGCATATGCAGACCCCCAGGTGTTTACTGGAATCCTTATGCCTAATCCCTGGATGCCCTTGCCTAGAGAACAATGTAAACACATGTGTCCTCCCAAGATTACTCACCCTACTGATTGCATCTAAAGATAAAAATTCCAATAAAGGCTAACGAGGCAGGCAATCGAGGCTGCCTGGCTCCTTTGGCCAGACCGTCCCTTAGCCCTCTCTTTCACAGTGAAACCAAGTTGGAGTAATCTGTTCATCCGTTGTTCAGGGGCTGCTGGCCAGCCCTGGCAGTGAGTAAAACTTTTAGCTTTTGTTTGGGCTCATGAATAATGTGATTTCAAGTGTGATGTACAAAATTTATAAATTAAAGCTACTCATCTATTTTTCAGAGTCTAGCCTAATTCTCTAAAAATCACATGAGAATTGCCATTCTGAAAAACATACTTCCTATGCAAACTTAATGAAAAAAAAATTTGGTATGACTGAATGAAACCTGTAGTTATTATCTCTTAAATATTCAATTTAAACACATTTGTGCAAATCCACATAGTGAGTGAGTCAGGTTTCCACAATGAAGAAACAATTATTTGAAGGCAGAATTCTAGGACATACCGTAAGTGACGGTAGATAAGGCCTGGTATGCTGGAGTCAGAAAAACGTATAAATATCTTCAAAGAAGCTTTTCCTAATCTGTAACCTGTATTCAGATCTACTTATCTACCTAAAAGTCATCTCTAAAATCTAGTCCAGAGACACCTTTTTAAAATTATACACATTTTTTTATTGCTATCAGAGAGGAAGGGAGAATCACTGACCCACTGCCTCCTGCATGCCCCCTCCTGGGAATGAGCCCACAACCCAGACATGAGCCCTGATCTGGAATTGAACCGTGACCTCCTGGTTCATAGGTTGATGCTCAACCACTGAGCCATACTGGCCAGACCAGGGACACCTTCTTATCTCTTTTACCCATTATATAAAATATACCTCTAAGAGAACTCACTTCAAAGGCCATTTCTAATATAGAGACAAGCCCCCAATTCCCTGACACAATTTCTAGGATATGCACCTTTGAAGTGCTTCCAGTAATATCCCCAACTTCATTTCTCTCAATAATATCCTTCCAATAATTTTTTTCTCAAATATCTGGTATGTCTTTCCCAGAATGGAAAAATGTCTTCCGGATACTCATACACCAATGATCTGTTTTGAGCATTTCTCTCTTAGGATAACAAAATAGTAAAAACATGGCTAAAAAAAAGGCAGTGATAGCTCAGTGGAAAAAATACATTGGATTAAATGTATTTAATACCAACTGCTGGGGGGAATGCTGAGAAACTGGAACTCTCATTCACTGCTGGTGGGAATGCAAAAGGTACAGTCACTTTGGAAAATAGTTTGGCATTTCCTTATAAAGGTAAACATACAGTTTCCATATGACCCCGTAATCCTGCTCCTGGGTATTTACCAAGAGAAATAAAAACTTATTTTTACACAAACATACACATAATTGTTTACAACAGCTTTATTTACAGATGCCCTCAAATGTCCATCAACTGGTGAATGATTTAAAAACTTTGGTACATCCATACATTGGAATATTACTCAGTAAGGAAAAGGAACAAATGACTAAAACAGATCAGTGGTTACTAGGATTCTATTTGGGGAAAAGGGTAACTACAAAGGAGCATAAGGGAACTTTCTGGGGTGATGGGATTATTTTACATACCAACTGTGATAATGGCTACACAACAACTGTGAGAGTTAGTAAAAAATTATAGAAATGTATGCTTAAAAGAGTCAATTTTATTGTGTGTATATTATTCTGCAATAAATCTGGCTTAAAAAACTGGGGTTTTCTCTTAGTTACTAACTGGCTTTGAGCAAGCCACCTAAAACTCATTTCTCCTTTTATAAAATGGGGATTTTATTAACTCTAAAAGATTTTTGGTGAGGAACATATGAAAGAAAAAACTTTGTAAAATTTAAAATGCACACAAATATTGTGCACTAGGCTCTAGGCATACAATGATGAATAAGACAGGTACAGTAAAAAAATTTACAATTTAGTGAGATAAATAAATTATTAAATAATGTGGAAATGTAATGACAGATATAAGGCAATAAGGGGTTAAGAAGAAGGGGCATTCCAAGAATAAGACTTAACACATAAAAAAATAAAATGCAAATTAAATCATAAAGAAAGAACAACCCCAAGTTAAATATAAAGGGCCAGATCACAGTGAGATGCAAATGTGAGAATTCATTAATGAACTGGGATTCAATACTCTTAACCCAACATGAACCTTAAAAAAATCCTAAAGTGGCAAAATTATAACAAAATGGAAAACGTACCTCACGATGATTTAGAAGTTGTTCTAAATCTAATGCCATTTGATTTTTCATCTGTAGTAAAGCTGACTTTTCTTTATTTAAATTGCTGAAAAAAACACACACCAAGGTTTAAAGTCAGAGTATTGGTTTACATTTAATTAACAAATTGTAAATAACAAAATACTAAAAATAAATCTGATGTTTTGAATTAAAATAAAAAATTTTAAATTAAAAATATGTGTATTTAAAATTATTTATTTTATCCTTTTTATTCAATTTATTGGGGTGATACTGGTTTACAAAATTATACAGATTTCAGGTGCTCAATTTCACAACACATCATCTGTACACCACCCCAAGTCAAGTCTCCTTCCAACAGCATTTACCCCCCCTTTACTACCCGCCCCCCCCCCCACCCCACCCCAATCACCAGACTGTTATCTGTGACCATGATTTTTTTTTTCTCTCTCTTTTTTCTTTTTGGTCAATCCCTGTATCCACCCCTCAAAGATAAATTTATAGCCCATAAAGATATCAGACCAGCCACTGTAATGTTTGATCTAATCAAATACCTAGTAATTTTGTACGAAGACATTTTCTTTTATAAATATATTTCATTGATTTTAGAGAGGAAGGTAGAAGGAGATGGAAGCATCAATGATGAGAGAGAATCATTGATCGGCTGCCTCCTGCCCACCCCCTACTGAGGACTGAGCCTGCAACCTGGGCATGTGCCCTGACTGGGACTCCAACCATGATCTCCTGGTTCACAGGTAAATGTTCAACCAGAGCCACACCGGCTGGACATGAAATTAATATTTTCAAAGATGACTATTTACTCACAAAATATAAAAAGATGAAGTATGACTTATAGAAAAGGTAAAAAGAAAGTATGTATGGACAAAATAGTAACACTCTATATGCCCAGCTGGAGTGGCTCAGTGGTTGAACATCGACCTCTGAACCAGGAGGTCATGGTTTGATTCCCATTCAGGGCACACGCCCAGGTTGCAGGCGAGATCCTCAGTAGGGGGTGGGCAGGAGGCAGCCAATCAAAAATTTTCATCACTGATGTTTCTATCTCTTTCTTCCTCTCTGAAATGAAAAAAATATATACTTTAAAATATAAAAAAACCTCTATAGACACTGGAAATCAAATTAAAACACTTATCCTTAAAACAGAAGTAGTATATATTTTATAATTTACCACATACTAAATTACTAAGTATATAACTGAGTTAGAGAATTCAATCAGAAATTTGGTCTGTGGTAAACTTGGGAAAACAATTTTTGTCTCCAAATTCTTAGTTCAAATTTTAATTTCTAAGTCTGCATTGTGCATTTCCATTTGATGTGGCCTATTTTCTGATAGGAAAGGGTGAGGAGCCTAATTGTTAAGGATATACTATTTTTTTTAAAAATATATTTTATTGATTTTTTACAGAGAGGAAGGAAGAGGGACAGAGAGTTAGAAACATCGATGAGAGAAACATTGATCAGCTGCCTCCTGCACACCCCCTACTGGGGGTGTGCCCACAACCAAGGTACATGCCCTTGACCGGAATCGAACCTGGGACCTTTCAGTCCACAGGCCGAAGCTCTATCCACTGAGCCAAACCGGTTACGGCGATATACTATTTTAAAAGATAAATATTTGGGGCTTATCTTACACTGTCTGGAGTTTAATTATTCAACATATAAAGGTTAATTAGAATCATTAAATAAAACATAGTTTGAAAGCCACGGGAATGAATCTACTCAGCCTGCAGTAGGAAAGAATTAAGAAAAGCAATAATGAATTTAAGCTACATACTAGTAATTCCTTAAATGTCAAAAGAATTCCATGAAGGTAAAATTAATGAGAATTGTTTTGCTGAACAGGTTAGATGTTTTAAGTTTAAGAAAATGGAAAGCTACAAATTTTTACAATGCCAGGCAGGAAGTTGTTCTTAAAACCCAAGGCATTATAGTAGATATTCTGGAAAAACTGGTAATTCCAAGGACTTAAGGGGAAAAACTCACATTCTCCTCCTTCCTAGTAATTGAGAACTTCCCCTCTGAGAAGAAAGACTAGATACAATTGTGTCTCCAACTGTGTGTGCCACTGACTCAACTGTGTGCTATATAG
>NW_005871225.1:1831773-1834896 GCF_000147115.1 Myotis lucifugus | reverse complement strand
CCCGTATTTAAATGCCCATTAAAGTGTAATGGTCGCTCAGTGAAAAACAACCGCATTTTGGAGTTTGGCGGTCAGAATTCTCGCTGCGCCCGAGAGCTGAAAAGACTCTAAATGTTTTGAGGGAACTTGGTTGCCATGTGGAGGGTCCGCAAAACCATGGTAAACATGAGATTTTTCTATACCTCGGGAATTCAATCCTATTTTGGGCAAGAACCCCTTTAAAAAATTTTTTTTTTTTTTCCCCCCGGGAAGAGAGGGGGTTAAAATTTTCATTATTGAGAGAGAGAGATTCTTTGTTTTGTTGCCTCTTCCCCCCCCCCCCCCCCCCCACTGGGGGATTGAGCCTACAACTCTGGCATGTGCCCTGATTGGGAAATCGAACCATGACCTCCTGGTTTATAGGTCAATACTGGCTGGGCTAGAATCACTTAAAAAAATTTTTTTTGTTGTTAATCCTCACCTGAGGATATTTTTCCATTGATTTTTAGAGAGAGTGGAAGGGAGGGGGAGAGACAGAGAGAGAAAAACATTGATATGAGAGAGACACATCGATTGGTTGCCTCCCGTACGCACCCTGACCAGCGCCAGGGATCGAGCCTGTAACCTTTATGTGCCCTTGACCAGAATCAAACCTGGTACCCTTCAATCCGCAGGCTGATACTCTATCCACTGAGCCAAACCGGCTAGGGCTAGAATCACTTTTTTATGGCCTAGTAATTATTTTCCATGGCCAAGTAAAACATTTTTTTTCCTTTAGAAAATATTTTTCAGAATTAAAATAATCCAGTAAATAGAAATAGGATTTTTCAAGGAACAGATATATGCTAATGTTCATATACATGTACACACACACACACACACACACACACACAGTACATGTGTATATACTAGTACACTCACATGCAGTTCATACACACATGCACACACTCTCAAATACCAACAAGTCCATTAAATAAAATGTAGTGTAACAGGAATAGAATGTTGATGTAATTAAAGAATTTTAACTGGATAATTCATTAGAAATGCTTTATATGTAAACTTAATTTTTTTCCAGAATAAATATTCCTTATTTAAATAGCAAAATAACCATGTAACATGGAACAAAAGGTGGGTGGATAAATTGATTTACAGAGTAACTGTGTTCTATCTGTAGGACACCAGTTTTATCACAAATAGTATGAACTCCACAGACAATACTTGAATATGTATTTTTAAAGTCTTAGCCTTCTCTTGCCCTTGAACCACAAGGGAGACCACCTTCCACATGTGGGTTTCTAAAACTAAATATGATGATTATTACACTGTGTTCTTTCAGTATGTATGTAATTACTCAAATAGAAGTTCAGTCTCTATAAGACACATTTTATAACAGTGGCAACTAACCTTTACAAATATAAAGCTTCTATGCGTGACTCATAAAGCAACTACAAAACAAATATCCTTGTAAGCACATCTATCATGAATGGTATATTACACCCATAATTGTTCAATTCACTGTTAATTATTACTCAGGAATTCATGTTTATGGCTCTATTTCACCTGCTATATGAAAACATATTCCTGCTATCTTGTTCCTTAACTTCCTGGATCAATATACCCTGGCTTAGCCATACAAAAGAAGTTGACAATGTACTCTTTTCTTCCTTAAACTGCTAGCTATGAATAAACCAAAAACTGACGACAGGAAACAAAATTTATGCTAATTGTTGTTTCCATGCTTTCTTCAGTTTTGAACTACAAATCAAACTACATAATGCAGACTGTCTCTTGTAGTTTGGTTGAGGAGAATTAACACTGTTACCTTTAGAACAAATTATTATGTTAGTGATGAGGAACTTAAAGTAGTTAAATGTTAGCTTTTGACATGCTTATAATGATTCATTTTAGTGTGTATTTACTCTAACCTTTCCAGACGTTGAATATATTGTATAATTAGCTAAACTTGCAAGTTGTGGATGTGGTATAGTGGTATTGTTTTATTTTCTATGAAAATGATAACATTATTCATTTCTTTAAAAAGAGTTTTATTGTATAAGCTAGAGAAACATTTCTAAAAACAATCAATTAATATAAATATTCTTTATTATTACAATCAACACCCAGCAAAAGAGGAACAGGAATTTTCAAGGAACATCATCTCTTAGTAGTCTTTTTTTTTTTGATGGGCCAGCTAATGTTTAAATTTTGAATTAATGAAGGACAAATGGAAGTAACATTTACTGAATTTCTTTCATGTGCCAGATGCTTTATATTTGTTACTTCATTTAATTTTCACAACTATCCCTTGATGTTCACATTAATATCTATATTTTACAGACACATTTACCCTGAGAAAAGAAACCAGGTTGATGTATATTAAAAGCCCAGGATAATTCCACTACATTTGAAATGTCATCAGCTCAGAGAAGGGTGATCAGATAGCACTAGGACCTATCTTGCTGTATCTGACTTGTTGACTGGGCTTTTTTATGGCATGAAATCATTTCACATTCATGTCATAAGGGTACATATACAGCATCTCAAAGGCCATAATTAAACTGTCGAAAACAACTTAATTTTTCACTTCAGAAGATAGTTGCTTTGGTTAAAAGCAAGCTTTCAGATCTTGTGAAATATTATTTCAGAATGTACTAAAATATTATGCAATACTAGAGGCCTCGTGCATGAAATTCGTGCATGGGGCGGGGGGTGGCGTCCCCTCAGCCCAGCCTGCACCCTCTCCAATCTGGGACCCCTTGGGGGATGTCCGACTGCCAGTTTAGGCCCGATCCCTGGGAATGGCAGTAGGACATCCTTCTCACAATCCTGGACCACTGGCTCCTAATCGCTCACCTGCCTGCCTGCCTGGTCACCCTAACTGCCCTCCTGCCCCTCCCGCTGGCCTGATTGCCCCTCACTGTCTCTGTGTGCCGGCCTGATCACCCCTAACTGCCCCCCGCTGCCAGCCAGGTTGCCCCAACTGCCCCCTCCCTGCCAGCCTGGTCACCCCTTACTGCCCCCCCTGCTGGCCTGGTCACCCCCAACTGCCCCCCTCTGCTGACCTGGTTGTCCCTAACTGCCCCCCCCCCCCGCCGGCCTGGTCACCCACAACTGCCCCCCCTGCTGGCCTGGTCACCTCCAACT
>NW_005871225.1:1820128-1830757 GCF_000147115.1 Myotis lucifugus | reverse complement strand
CCACATGAGGCTCTTTGGCCCCTTGAGTGTGGCTCTTCCACAAAATACCCCCGTGCGGGCGCGCACGTACAGTGCGACTGAAACTTCGTGGCCCATGTGCAGAAGTCGGTATTTTGTGAAAGAGCCGGTATTTTGTGGAAGAGCCACACTCAAGGGGCCAAAGAGCCGCATGTGGCTCGCGAGCCTCGGTTTGCTGAGCTGCAGTTTGCCAACCACTGGGCGAGTTCAGTTGACTTGTTCCAATTTAAAACTAATACTGGAGTTGAGCTCATGTAATTTACTTCTCCTTTAAAATCTGTTTTCTTTTAACTTCATTATGAAATATTTTGAAATAAGAGAGAAAATATAACCCAACATATCCATCGCGCTTATCACAATTACCAATTTACTTAAGCCCTACTTTTAACCATTTTTCTACATTATTTTTTGGCTTTTCTTCTTTAATTATACTAGTCAATGAAAAATTATTCCTTATTCAGAATAGAACATAAGGAGGCAGTATAACATAATGATTAAGACTATAGAATTAGAAAGCAGACAGATCTGGATTCAAATTTTGGCCCTACAAAAAAGTTGTTATGTTCTTGGAAGAAAAGTTGCTTCATTTCCCTAGGGCTGAATTTGCTCATCTTTATAATTTTCTCCTACAGCCATCTATTATTTTTCCCTATAGTCAACATTTTCAGCTATTTTAATTCTTAAATTTTTATCTAAGATAAAAATTCAAATAAAATGATTTGAATGTAATTGTGAAAGAGGCAATATTTTTTCCACAGGCCTTTTATATATCCTCCTCCAAGATTACAAAGGTAAAATGACTCAATACAAAATTTCAACTATAACAGAAACATAATATAGGAAGAAAAAATTTTATTAGGGGTTCTTTTCTCAATTCCCCTAAGATAACCAGGTACTCTGTAAATGATAAAACAGAATCTATTGCCCCAAGTAGCTATTTATAGAATAATTGTTTAATTAATTTGATTTATTAATGCTGGCTTATATATATTCTAAATATAATTTTAACTAAGTTTATCTAGAAAGAAATTATTTATGTTGATGTTTAAAGCATAAATGTGATTTTAAATTATTTCATTAAATCATCAAAAATTATATCAGGAGTAAAGTTCTGGACCTATTATTTTGGTTGGGGTAGAAACAAGAGAAGATAATTATGTGATTCAACAACAACAACAAAACACCCTTTGGAGTTGATAACCCAGAGTTTTATATTTTTGGTTATATAAAACCAAACCGAAGGACTTGTATGCATCCATATAACCATAACTAATGGACATAAGACACTGGGGGGTAAGGGAGGGCAGGGGCTTGTCAAGGGTGGGGGGGGGGGGAAAGGACACTTATGTAATACCCTTTGTAATACTTTTAGCGAAAAATAAAAAAAAAACAAAAACAAAAAAATAAAACCAAACTTAGGAAACCTGGATTTAAAAACTATTTTCTCCTTACTGTTTTCCAATTCCTTAATTTAACAATTTCCATCTTATTCTCTGCTTAATATTTATTAATAGGTAGTAATTTGTATATTAGAATAATTTATTCTAATAAGCTTAAAATCTAACAAGTCAATTAGCCAACCATTCACAAATTAAAACCTTTTTCTTTATGAATAGCATCATTCTTTTATTGCAATTTAAAAAGACTAAAATGATCATATAGATGAACATCTAAAGAATTTGGGTAATTATTAAATGGAGCAAGTCTTTTGGATAAGGTATTATATAAGAAAACAACTTCAATATAAGGAAGTGAAATAATTTTATGTACATTTAGGTAATTCATGGGATACTTAAAGATTCAGAGGAAAAAGGCCTAAAAATTCCTTGGCAAAGTCAATAGGAATCTAAGTAAATGTATACATTTTATGTTTAAAAAGTAATTTTGACTCCATAAATGGCATCTGGTTGTGTTCCCCTTCTCTCTTTGGTCAATCCAATAGAGACAGTATCTAGGGATCGAGGACCGGATAGTTGTCATGCTAGTAAAGTGCTTTGTTAAATGTGTAGCATTGTTATGTCAGGCTAAAACTTCTGACCATAAAGTGGAATATGAACACCTAATGTGATGTGACCTAGTTTTTCTAATAGAAATTCAATACTCATTACATTTTAAAACCACTATCATTAGCTAATTTTTTCTCCATAATATACAAAGCAAATTCCTCTATAGCAGTATTATGTTATTACTCAAATAAAAGATTTGTAGATGATTTACCTGACATCTTTCTCAAGCCGTGTAATACACTCCTTTAGTGAATCAATCTTAGAATCTCTCTGACGCACCGATTCAATTAGATATCTGTAAGGTTGTTGAGCTTGATTTAACAGAGAGTTGGCCCTGTCAAGCTAAAGAAAAACAGATTTCATTAAAACCTAGAAAATTTTACAAGAAACTAAAAGTATTCAAAATGCTCTAGCACAGATACAGTATACCTACTCTCCCTTACAATAATTACTCTGAAAAGCTTTCCCTGTGTAAATTGGAAAGTTTAAAAAATTAATCAATATAGCTATTCTCAACAACAATAATGATTATGTAAAAGGAAAGAAAAAATTAAATAAAATATTATTTCCAATTGTGGGGAAGGGTTAACTATATTTTCTTACCATTTGTCAGTCTGAGAAGCTATGTGATGCAAAATTTCTCTTCTTTTAATGAATATCCACTGGCTACAAAGGAAAATCTTTTATTTGAGCTTTATTTTTATTCAAAATAATATAATCAAAAAATTTAGTAATTTTTCCAAGCCTTCATATTTCCTTCCATCTCTATTTGTAAAATAGATAACTTATGTACCTAAATCACTATGTATAATTAACATTTTAAAAAACTATGATTAAAACATTAACAAAATTTACCATTTTAACCATTTCATTAAGCATATTCACACTGTTGTGTAACCATCGTTAGTATCTATTTCCAGAACATTTTCATCAGCTCCAAAAGAAACTCTGTTCCCATGAAGCCAAAACATTCCCTCCCCCGCAGTTCCCGGAAACCTCTATTCTACTTTGTGTCTTTGTGAACTTGCCTACTCTAGGTACCTCTTATAAGTAAAATCACATAATATTTGATATTTTATATCTCCTTATTTCACTTAATGTAATGTTTTCAAGGTTCATCTATGTTGTACCATGTATCAGAACTGTATTCCCTTTTATCGTTAAACTAGAGACCCGACGCATGAAATTTGTGCACAGGTACGGTCCCTAGGCGTGGCGTGTGATCAGGGCCATCTTCCTGGGCTGCCGGCAGCCAGCCCCCTGCCACCACCCACTCCTGGTTCCCCGTTCGCCATCGGGCAATCAGAGGCTGCCAGCCGGGGGGAGGGACTGAGAGGTTGGCCGTTCCTGCCCGCTCACTGGCTGTGCCCCCCGCCGCCAGTTGCCCTCTGTGTGTGGGGCGACTGGTGGGGTGGGGGCCTTGGCCTGGTGCTGCCCACATCCACCACCACCCACCCCAGGTTCCCCGTTCCTCATCTGGGCCTGCAGGCTGGGGGCAGCTCCTGCGTTGAGCGTCTGCCCCCTGGAGGTCAGTGTGCATCATAGTGACCAGTCGTTCCACCATTCGGTCAATTTGAATATTACCCTTCTATTAGCCTATCTAATAAAGAGGGAATATGCAAACTGACTGTCACACTGTCACAAAGATGGCGGCGCCCAGTCCCCTCAGCCCTGCCAGAGTCCCCCAGTCCTTTCAGCCCGGCCAGGGGGTAGGGGTGGCAGGTGCATGGTGCAGCCAGACCTGCTTTCAGCCCCCCCAGGGCCGGCCCGAGGTGCAGGCAAGCCTTGGATGGCGGCTGCCCAGCCACCCAGTGCCACCCGAGGCTCGGGTAACCAGGGCCGGCTGAGGCTTGCACTGCCGGCAGTGGCAGCAGCAGAGGTATGATGGAGGCGTCGCCTTCTCCTGATCGCTGGGTTGCCTCCCGCCCCTGAGGGCTCCTGGACTGTGAGAGGGGGCAGGCTGGGCTGAGGGACCCCCCTGCATGCATGAATTTTCATGTACCGGGCTTCTAGTATAGGATAATATTCCACTGCATGTTTATAGCACATTTTCTTTATTCATTTATCTATTGATGGATATTTCAGTTGTTTCCACTTTTTGGATATTGTGACTAATGCTGCTATGAACAGTGGTATATAAGTATCTGTTTGAGTACCTATCTTCAATTCCTTTGGATCTAGGTAGGAGTGAAGTGGAATTGCTGGGTCATATGGTAATTCTATATTTAACTTTTTCAGGAACTGCCAATTGTTTTCCACAGTGGGTGCATCCTACCAACAATGTGCTTGGTTCCGATTTCTTGACTTCCTTGCCGAAATTGCTATTTCATGTGCTAATTGGCTATTTGTATGTCCTCTTTGGAGAAATGTCTTTTGCTCATTTTTTGAGGTTTTTTTTTTTTTTTTGAGTTGTAGGTTTTCTTTATATATTCTGGATATTGAGTCCTTATTAGATATATTATTTGCAAATATTTCTCTGTTTCTGCGATGTCTTTTTCACTGTTTTTCTTTTGGTGCTTGTACTTTTGGTGTTATTTAAAAGAAACAATTGCCAAATCCAAGGTCATGAAGATTTTCTCCTATGTTTTCTTGTATGGGTTTTATATCCTAGGTCTTCAGTCCATTTTGACTTAATTTTTATATACAGTATGCAATATGGTTCCAATTTCATTCTTTTACATGTAGATATGCAGTTTTACCAGCATCATTTGTTGACAAGACTATCTTTTCTCCATTGAATGGTCTTGGCAACCTTGTGGAGAAACTACTAACCATGTGTAAGGGTTTATTTCTGGGCTCTCTATGCTATTCCATCAGTCTATGTCAGTGATGGCGAACCTATGACACGCGTGTCAGAGGTGACACGCGAACTCATTTTTTTGGTTGATTTTTCTTTGTTAAATGGCATTGAAATATATAAAATAAATATCAAAAACATAAATCTTTGTTTTACTATGGCTGCAAATATCAAAAAATTTCTATATGTGACACGGCACCAGAGTTAAGTTAGGGTTTTTCAAAATGCTGACACGCCGAGCTCAAAAGGTTCGCCATCACTGGTCTATGTCTATCTTATGACAGTACAACATTGTTTTAATCACTGTAGCTTTGTAGTAAGTTTTATAATCAGACTAGAAGCCTGGTGCACAATATTCATACATGGGGTGGAGGATGGGGTGGGGGGAGGGTCCCTCAGCCCAGTCTGCACCCTTTCCCAATCTGGGACTCCCTGGGGGATGTCCGACTGCTGATTTAGGCAGTTGGATATCCCTCTCATAATCCAGGACTGCTGGCTCCTAACGGCATACCTGCTTGCCTGCCTGATTGCCCCTAACCACTCTGCCTGCCTGCCTAATGCCCCTATCTGCTTGCCTGCCTGCCTGATCACTCCTAATCCCTCTGTCTACCTGATCGCCCCTAACCACTCTGCTTGCCTGATGCCCCTAACTGCTTGCTTGCCTGCCTGATCACCCCTAACCACTTGGATGCCTGCCCAATTGCCCCTAACCACTTGGATGCCTGCCCAATTGCCCCTAACCACTTGCCTGCCTGCCTGATCACCCTTAACTGCTTGCCTGCCTGATCACCCCTAACTGCTCGCCTGCCTGCCTGATCACCCCTAATCGCTTGCCTGCCTTCCTGATCACCTCTAGCCACTTGCCTGCCTGCCTGCCTGATCACCTCTAGCCACTCGCCTGCCTGCCTGATCATCCCTAACTGCTCGCCTGCCTGCCTGATCATCCCTAACCGCCTCTGCCTTGGCCCCCGCCACAGCGGCTTCGTCCGGAATGACATCCAGAAAGTTGTTCAGCTGTCTGGTCTAATTAGCATATTATGCTTTTATTATTATAGATAGTTTGAGTTGTCCAACTTTGTTTGTCCTTTTTAAGACTGTTTCGGTCATTCAGGGTCCCTTGAAATTCCATATAAATTTTAGAATGGATTTTCTATATCTGTAAAAATTGCCATTGGGATTTTGAGCTGAATCTGTAAATCACTTTGGGTAGTATTATCATCTTAACAATATTGTCTTCCATGAACATAGGATGTCTGTCCATTTATCAGGTCTTCTTCATTGTATTAATGTTTTGTAGTTTTCCATATACAAATCTTTCTCCTGTTTGATTAAATATACTTTATTTTTATTTTTTTTTGAGGCTATTGCAGAGGGAATTGTTTTCTTAATTTCCTTGTTGGGTTATTAATTTTTATCTATCTATCTATCTATCTACCTACCTATCATCTACCTATCTTTTAAAAAATCTTTATTGTTGAAAGTATTACATATATCCCTCCTTTTCCCCCACTGACCTCTTCTAATGGCTGCAAAAAGGTCTAGTAAACTAATGTGCCATAATTTAGTTACACTACTTATAGTAATAAATATTTAGGATGTTATCAAATTTTGACTAGTACAAAAAATGTTACAACAAACTTTTTTATGTTATAGATTTTTTTTAATTAATATTTTCTTTGTTCAATTTTTTCTCAGAATGTACTAGGTTAAGGGGTATGACTATTTAATGATCTTGACATATAGACCAAAGTTCTTTTCTAAAGGATCTTATCAAATTATCCCCAAATTACCCTTAGTTTTCTCCCTAATTCGTATTGATCTTTTCCCCCTAAGCAAATGTAAACATAGGGCTAAACATAGCACTGTCAGTATTAGCAGGACCCTATTTTGGTACCCAATGAGTCTCAAAAGCCATATTTGAATGTTGGGTATGCAAAAACTAAACAATCACAACAATACTGGTGGGTATGGGGAAGGGAGTATTGTATTATACAGAAAAAAAGTTTCCAAACTACTATGACCATAAAATGTTATTTGACAATAAAACTCTAGCATTTCATATGTTTAAACATTTTTTCTTCTTTACTTCATAACCCTTAAGAAGTTCAATTGAGGCAAGAGACTTGCTGCTTTTCTGGAACAAGAAATGATTTATATATTCTTCTCAAATGAAGTACATTTATAAGATCAACATTTACAAAAATTAATATCTAAACATATTTATTTTAGCATTGCAATTTTTGGTTTTCTGCCCACCAAAAAAAAAAAAAAAAGAGTGACTAGCAGCCTAGGACCTAAAAATGTAGAGAATAGCAGGGTGGGTAGAGTGGAAGGTACAGTACAAAGCAGAGAGAATGGGGGGGGGGGGAGGGGCAGAAATAATTATTTTAAAAATGATCAATCATGAGGTCCAGGCGGGTAAGCAGAAAAGTGAAGCCACGAGGGACAGACCAACTGCTAAGAGGAAATGTGCTTGCAGTTTGGGAACTATTTTGTAAAAGTTATTTAAATTATTCATCTGCATTATATTAGCATATTTTCTTTTGGTTACATTAAGTATAGGCCAGGAAAAGATACCTCAAAGAAAAGGAAATGAATAGTGAAAGAAGACTTCTTTTTTGGACACAATTCATTATACTGAAAGCAGAGCCATAAAGAAAAAAATACCATGAACATTTTCTATAGTTTGGGTTTTAGTGTCTTTTTACTTGCTTTGGTAATCATTCTTTAAAATCTATTACAATGTCACTGGAATTTTATTACTCTACTAAGTTACTTTATGAACATTCAAATATGCAGCTGGAAAAAAATAAAACTAGGTTCCACTTACCTGTATGACCAGTTTCACTAGTCAATTAAATCAAACAATTGCCCTGACGTTGTTTTCACAGAACTGACCCTAACTGAATAAACTGAACTGACAAGTTGCTTTGTATTTCAAAGTGCAGAATAGACAGTGTGTGTGTGTGTGTGTGTGTGTGTGTGTGTGTGTGTGTGTATGTGTAGGGGGCAGAGGGAGGCAGGGGAGGAGAAGACGGCATTTACAGACTGTAGTAAGCTGTGGTCTAGAATGAGCTATGTTTAAAGTTTATCAAGTCTAATTTCAATTGCATAAAAATAAAAAAGCAGTCGTTAGCCTTAATTATTTTAGTTCAATTTTTTTTCATTATAGCAATTACATATATTAGCTGTATTTTAAAAAGGTATCTTTAATACACAACCTACAATCACCTCCCTCTCTGGATAATAGAAACTACTGTAGTGCTGTCCGTTTTAAGGATATGTTTCTTTATAAACTTGTGTGTAGGCTTCTAAATCCCCCAAATTTATATTAATTCCTCAGGAAATTAAAAATATGTTCATGTTTCTTAATAAAAAGTGATAATTTCTATTTTTGAAATAAATATAATTGAATAATTTAATGCCTCCAAATATGGTTTTAAAGTCTTTCTGTAACTATAATAATTAGTATTAAAAAAGTTTTGTAATCACTCACTTTGCTTATTGTTAGTAATCTTTCCTTATAGGAAAGTTTTAGTAATTAGTGACTCAGAAATCATATACGTAATAAATGACTCATGACACATTTTATAGAATTGTTATTCCTCCTTTGTTTCAATAAACTGTACCTATGAGTCAGAGAAAAGCAATGCCTGATTATAACAAAACTAGAGGTCCGATGCATGAAACTGGTGAAAGGGGCTCAGCCCTCGCGGCCCCAGCTGCCTTGTGGCCCCGCAGCCCCGCCCATTGGTTGTTCCTGAAGGTTGTTCCACTATCTGGTCTAATTAGCATATTAGCTCTTTATTATATAGGATTATGAATTTTGATTCAAGTACTAATTTAACTTATTATATACTTTCTCTTAAAATCTAAAAAACATAATGGTGACTATATTTTGTTGTGACTTTTTTTCTGTTGGAATTTATTTTGAAAGAAACTCCTAGAAATAGAACTCTTTCTTGCCAGGGACAAAATACATTTTCTAGAATGGAATTTAACACTGAGTTGCTTTCTGTGTATAAATATATACATGTGACATTTTCTAGTAGTGGTGGTAGTTTGTGCTGCAAAATCCACATATCCTTGCCTAATCTTTGTGATTGTGCCATGAAATGTCAAACACCTACTGAGATCCAATATGGGGCAACACTTTGGTGCTACTCTGTTCTCAATCTAAAGCACTAGTTCTCAGACCTAGCTAATCATGAGAACCACTACGGAAAACGTTAAAAAACAACAACAGTGATTTTTGGGACGCCATCCCAGTCCTACTGAAACAACATTTCTCAGCTTTCTTAGGTTCTGATGACCAATCAAACTTGGAAAACACAGCTTTTGTGATCTTGGACTTGCTGCAGGCCACTCCAACCATTTTATTAAGTTTGACAATACTGCACATAGACCATCTTATATTCTGAGTTGACCATCCTTACATTGAAACTGTGTGTCCCGTATGGTTAATAATATCTTTATCTTTAACAGGGATAATATTTAACTGATACAATTTAACCAATCAGGAAGCCAATCTTTGCACTGGAGCAAGACCCTGAGAAACTGTGGTGTCAGGTGTTACTTCTTTGTTGCTGGATGGTGGGGAGGTCCAGGGATTTTCAGAAGAGGGACCAGGACAGACAGGACTGTGGTGGGATGATGACACTTAGGGGCTTAGAGCAGCAGCTTTTTACCACTATTTTTGGAAATTTTTTATTATTTTAATTACCAGAAGCAAGTGCATACTACGTTATTATGAGCCCTGCTCTGGGCCTCAGATTCCCACAGTATGGTCCAGATAATGAGAAATTCATGAAACTAGTATGCTAAGATAATTAAAAGGAATCAGCATGGCAGTGTTGGGTAGATAGATCTGTATAACACAATTTTTTTTTTTAAAATGTGGCCCTAGATCACTTTCATTAGAGCTTGATAAAAATGCAGATTCCTGGGCTTTCTTTTAGATCTACTTAATTGCAATCTCTGTGAGATGGATCTAGTAACCTACATCTTATAGTAACTTACAAGAATCTTAGGTAATTATCATACTAACATTTGAGAATTACTACTGAGGTGTAAGGAATAGACATGAGAGAGATACCTACATTTGAGTGTTAAAGAGACATCTGAGAAAGAATGGGGGTCATAAAGCAAAGAGAAGAAAGCATTTCTAGAATATCTATAATGCCATGCGATGGATAGATTAATGGACTATGAAGAGAATACTGGCAATTAGGAAGTCATCAGTGACCACTGAGAAGGGAACAGTGGACAAATGATGGGGAAGAGAGCAGAAGGAATTAAGTAAAAAGAGAGGGGTTAACTTCTGAAAAGTTACTTATGTCAATACACACACAGACTTTTACAATTGAATTTACTAGGGTGACACTGGTTATAAAATTATACAGGTTTCAAGTGTACAACTCCATAACACATCATTTGTATAATGCACCATGTGTTTACCAGCTAAAGTCGAGCCTCCTTCCATCACCATTTATCCCGCCTATACCCTGTTCCCCCCTTTCCCTCTGGCAATCACCATACTGTTGCTTGTGTCTGTGAGTTTTCTGTTTTTTTTTCTTAATCCTTTCACCTTTTCAACCAGCCCCCCTAATTCCCTCTCCCCGCTGACAGCTGTCAGTCTCTTCATGGAATCCATGAGCCTGTTTCTGTTTTGTTAGTTTATTTTGTTCGTTAGATTCCACATATATGTGAGATCATATGGTATTTGTCTTTCTCTGACTGGCTTAGTTCACTTAGCATAAGTCCAGGTCCATCCATGCTGTCACAAAAGGTATGATTTCCTTCTTCTCT
>NW_005871225.1:1816017-1818394 GCF_000147115.1 Myotis lucifugus | reverse complement strand
CCAACAGTTTATGAGTCTAGGCTGTAATGAGCCCTATAAAGCACAAGGTTAGTGGGAATGAAAGAACTGGGAGAGCTGGAAGGACTGAGAAAGCTAGAAGGACAGGAGATAAACAGTCAAGAATGTAATTTTCGAGTTCTAGTGTTTTAAATTTTTCTCCCCCTCAAAGCTACTCTTGAGAAATTCATCTTAATGTGATTCAATTGTATAACAATGCTGATGGGGTGGGGAGTGGGATTTGCAGTGTGATTTATAATATCTCCTAAATGAAAAAATTTTAGACACTGATGCATTATTAAGGCACAATTAGGTAAAAAGTTTAAAAATGATTTTATTTGTTTGACATGTAAACAGAATATGATTTATAAATAAGTCATTGTTGTACCTACTTCAGTGGTGGTTGGCATTTGGAGGACACACACACACACACACACACACAAATATATATATATATATATATTAAAACAAAATAGAGAAACACAATATATTTTTCTGTAACTTTCCTTTTTTTGAAAAATTATCAATATGGTATGAACCCCTTTTAAAGTTAGCACATACAGATGTACTTTTTTGTAACTATGCATCTTGAAGTTTTTCTTAAATTTAGCAACTTAACATTTGTAACAAATCACCTGGATTCCATTAAGTGCCTTCTATGTAAAAAATTCCAGGCAACTAAACCTTGCCATTTGGTCAGTTGAGATTGTGCATATGCCATTTTCTAGATAAGTTTTTGAAGTAAGTTAGCTGTAACAGATAAATCTGCAAGTGCTTACACTAGAAGACAAGGCCTTTGTGAACAAGGCTGTACATGTTGAGAGGGCAAGTCCATGCCTAGTTTGCTATCAGTGGTTGAATACAGTGGGAGTTTGATAAATGTTTACTAAATGACTGGAAAGAGCAAGAGCAAGAATCAAGGTTTAATAAGGCTATGGAAGACCAATTCCTGCTGGCAGTAATGTGGCATGCTTTATGATTTAGTCTAGATTTTCTGCTGTTTACTGGTAATAAAACCCACATCAACATTCTTTTATTTTTATTTTTAAACAACGGCATCCTTGGCCTATACAAAGAAACTTTTTTTTAAAAATATATATTTTTTATTGATTTCGGAGAAGAAGGGAGAGGGAGAGAGAGAGAGATAGAAACATTAATAATGAGAGAGAATCACTGATTGCTGCTTCTTGCAGGCCCCCTACTAGGGATCGAGCCCACAACCTGGGCATGTGCCCTTGACCGGAATCGAACCCAGAACCCTTCAGTCTGCAGGCCAACGCTCTATCCACTGAGCCAAACCAGCTAGAGCCACATCAACATTCTTAATTAACTTGGTGGCTTCTTGAAAATAAGGTTGGCACACACACAAAAAAAGCCAATTAATTTTTTTCTTTTTTATACTGGACCAACTAATGAAGCAATGATCTTAAGACACTGGACATAAAGGAATGAAGGACAATGACCCCTAAGACACAGTTCATGTGGCAGTGTGCTGAAGAAAAGAGAGCTGCAAGGAGAGAAAACTCTAAAATTTATAGACAGCCCCCTTGAGTATTCAGCTAGGCATTGAACAGTATGTATGTGTAAAGAAACTACCAGAGGCTGAGATAGAACCACTGAACAATCCCTAATGATCACATAGGCCAGGAATAGTACCTATTCCCACCAGACAATGTATGAAACCTACTAATTCATATGACATGAGGTAAATACTTAAAGGGCTTTGGTCTCAGTAGTAGTGGAAAAATTAGCCTTACGATAAACCCTTCTTTGCTTATATAAGCTTAAAAGCAAGACTTGAAATGACCAAACTTTTTCCAAGAAACTTAGCCATGCTTGAAAACAAAACTCACACAGATGTATAAAAATCCAAAAATTATTTAGTTCTAAGATAAAATTCACAATGTCTGGCACCCAGTAAATAAATCAGTAGGCATGCAAAGAAGCACGACAATATGATACATAATGAAGTCAATTTAATAGAAAGCAATTATGAAATGACAAAATAACAGAATTAGTAGACAAGGATATCAAAGCAGTTGTTGAAACTCTATTTCATTTGCTCAAGAAAAGCAAGTTTGAAAAGGTTAAGTAGAGACCTGGAAAATATCAAAAAGACCCAAAATGAACTTCTAGAAATAAAAATTATAGTATCTGAGATGAAAAACATACTGAATTTAATTAACATTATATTATACACTAGAGGCCCGGTGCATGAAATTCGTGCATGGGGGTGGAGGGGGGGTTCCCCTCAGCCCAGCCTGTACCCTCTCCAATCCAGGACATCCCTCTCACAATCCTGGACCGCTGGCTCCTAATCGCTCACCTGCCTGCCTGCCTGGTCACCCTAACTGCCCCACCCCTGCTGGCCTGATCAACC
>NW_005871225.1:1812631-1815735 GCF_000147115.1 Myotis lucifugus | reverse complement strand
CCTGCATCCCCCCTGCCAGCCTGGTTGCCCGTAACTGCCCCTGCTGGCCTGCTCACCTCTTACTGCCCCCCTGCCAGCCTGGTTGCCCCAAACTGCCCCCCTTTCCTGGCCTGGTCACCCCTAACTGCCCCCTGCCAGCCTGGTCACCCCAACTGCCCCCCCCCTGCTGGCCTGGTCCCCCCATGCAGCCCCTCACTAACCACCCCCCCATGCTGGCCTGGTTGTAGGCAGCCATCTTGTGAGGGCATGAGGGTTAATTTGCATATTAACTCTTCATTATATAGGATTGGAAAAGAAAAGGTTAGTGGACTTGAAGACTTAGAAGAATTTATGCAAAAGAAAGTGAAAGAGAGAGAGAGAGAGAGAGAGAGAGAGAGAGAGAGAGAGACACTTAAAAAAAACAACAACCCAAACATTTGAAGAAATAACGGATGAAAATTTTCTAAATTTGATGATATTACATATACAATAAGTTTGACAGAAATGAAGCACAGGAAACATCAAGAAAACCACACCAAGTCACATCATAATCAAATTGCTTAAAGCTAGTGAAAAAAATCTTAAAAGCAGCTAGAGAAATAAGACATTACTTATAGAGGAAAAAAGAAAGATGACAGCATATTTCTTGTCAGAAACAATGCAAACTAAAAGAGAAGTAACATCTTTCAAATACTAAAGAATTCTTTACACAGGGAAAATATATTTCAAAAACAAAGGTTAGCCCTGGCCAGTGTTGCTCAGTGGTTAAGAGCATCAGCCCCAGAAGGTCATGGGCCCAATTCCCAGTCAAGGGTACATACTTGGGTTGTAGGTTCGATCCCCACCTGGGTTGGGGCATGTGTGGGAGGCAACTGATTGATGTGTCTCACATAGATGTTTCTTTCTCTTTCCCCCCCACTTTCACTCTAAAAATCAATGGAAAAATGTTCTCGGGTGAGGATTACCAAAAAACAACAAGAAAGGTTAACTCAGCCCCTAGATGTATATTTAAAAGTATTAAAATAGGTAGTCAAACATATCCTGTACTTGAATGTTCACAGCAGCGTTATCACAACAGCCAAAAGGTGGAAATAACCTAACTGTCCATCAGTGAATGCATGAGCTAAAGGTAATATATCTGGAAATCTGCTAAGTGAGTAGATTTCAGGTGCTCTCACCACACTTACACAAAAGGTTAAATACTATGTGACAGATACGTTGATTAGCTTGACTGCAGCAATCATTTCACTGTGATAAATATATATCAAATCTTCATGTTACCACTTTATATACATTTGTTATTAAAAAATAAATAAAATAGCAAAAAATAAAATTCAAACTATAACACAAAGGCCCTCAAAGGTGAAGCACAAGAAACATAAGAAAAAGAAAGATAACTTGGACTTCATCAAAATTAACTTTTGTGATCAAAGGACATTAACAAGAAAGCAAAAGACAACCCATAGAATGGGAAAAATATTTGCATATCATATATCTGATAAGGGTCTATATTCAGAATAAAGAACTCTTACAACTCAACAACAAAAAGACAGACATCCTAATTAAAAAAAGGACAAATGACATGAATAGACATTTCTCCAAAGATAAACAAATGGCCAATAAGCACACAAAACAATGTTCAACATCATCAGTTACAAAGTTAATGCAAATAAAAATAAAAAATTACAATGAGATACTATTTCAAACCCACTAGAGTGGCTAGAATGAAAAAACAAAAACAAAAAACAGCCCTAGCTGGTGTTAGTTGGAGCATCGTCCTGTACACCAAGAGGTGTCGGGTTTGATTCCCAGTAACGGCATATACCCTGGTTGTGGGTTTGATACCAGGTTGGAGCATGTTTGGGAAGGCAACTAATCGATGTTTCTCTCTCTTTCTCCTCCTCCCTTATGCTAAGTGTCAGAGAAAGACAAGTACCAGATTTCACTCATATGCAGAATTTAATGAACAAACTGAACTAAGAAGCAAAATAGAGACAGACTCATAGATAGAGAGTAGGCAGGCAGCTCTGGTGTAGTGACTGTGGGGAAGGGTTGGGGGAGGTGGAGGTAGAAGAGGGTATAGGGTTGATAAATGGTGATGGGCAAAATAAATTAATTAAAAACATTAAAAAATAAACAAAAACAAAAAATAAGCATTGGTGAGGATATAAGAAATTGAAACACTTGACATTGCTGGTGGGAATGTAAAATGATGAAGTTGCTGTAGAGAACAGTTCTGTGGTTCCTCAAAAAGTTAAATACTGAATTACCATGTTACTTAGCAATTCTACTTCTTAGGTACACATCCGTAAGAATTGAAAATAGGCGTTCAGACAAAAAACTTGTACACAAGTGTTCATAGCAGCACTATTCACAATAGCCAAATGATGGAAATAACCTAAACATCCACCAGCTGATGAGTAGATAAACAAAATGTGATATATCTGAACAATGGAATACTATTCAGTAATAAAAAGGATTAAATACTGATAGATGGTGGAACATGAATGAACTTTGAAAATGTTATATTAAGTGAAAAAGGCAAGACACAAAAGTTCACATATTGCATAATTCCATTTATATGAAAAATCCATAGAGACAGACAGCACATTAGTGGTTGCCAAGGGCTAGAAGGAGGAGAGAATGAGAAGTGAATTCTTAGGGAATAGGGTTTCCTTATGGGTGATTAAAATGTTCTATAACTTGATAGTGATAATGATTGTACATTATAAACATACCAAAGGCCACTGAATATTAAAATTTTTTAAAAATGGAGAACCTTCAAATACATACAATTTATTTGGCCTTAGGGATATAACTGAGAAATACATTGTAATCTTGACTTTTGTTAAGAATATTCAGAAATATAGAAATAAAAAAACCACACAAAAAAGGTGAAATGACTTTTTGTAACATACTGAAGTGAAAAGAATGTATCACCAGCAGTCCTGTTCCATAAGTATTGTTAAAGGAAGTAGATCAACCGGAAGCAATATGATACCATATGGACATTTGTATCTACACAAAGGAATTAAGAACACCAAGCATGGTAACTATTTGGTTAAATATAATAGCTTTACCTCATATTATTATATCTCTTTAAAAGATTATCAACTGTTTAAAGT
>NW_005871225.1:1759198-1812373 GCF_000147115.1 Myotis lucifugus | reverse complement strand
CTAAGCTGCAGTCGGACATCCTTAGTGCTGCTGAAGAGGCAGGAGAGACTCCCGCCATCACCGCTGTACTGGCAGCCATCAGCCTGGCTTGTGGCTGAGCAGAGTCCCCCTGTGGGGGTGCACTGACCACCAGGGGGCAGCTCCTGCATTGAGCGTCTGCCCCCTGGGGCCGGGGTGGGGGTAATAGGGACCAGTCAATTCCCAGTCTTTCTGCTGTTAGGGTTAGTTTGCATATTACCCTTTTTATTGTATAGGATAGAGGCCTGGTGCACGGGTGGGGGCCGGCTGGTTTGCCCTGAAAGAGTGTCCCGGATCAGGGTGGGGGGTCCCGCTGGGGTGCCTGGCCAGCCTGGGTGAGGGGCTGATGGCTGTTTTCAGGCTGGCCCACACCCCCTTTAGGGTGGGGGGTCCCCACTGGGGTGCCTGGCCAGTCTGGGTGAGGGGCTGAGGGCCGTTTTCAGGCTGGCCAAGCCTCCCCGGCGACGGAAGCTCCCAGCCTCTCCTCTTTTTCTTTCTTTCTTCTTTTTTATTATTAAGGGATTTATTTACCTTCTATAATTGAAACTTTGTAGCCTTGAGAGGAGCTCAGAGCCGACCAGGGCGGGCAGGAGGGAAGCTTGGCTTCCTCCATCGCCAGGGGCAACCCACTCCTGCTCGCTCCAGCTCCGTGGCCACGGCTGGCTGAAAGCAGGTATCTGGGGTTTATTTACCTTCTATAATTGAAACTTTGTTGCTTTGAGTGGAGCTCAGAGCCAGCCGCGGCAGGCAGGAAGCTTGGCTTCCTAGATCATTGGGGCAACCAAGCCTCCTGCTTGCTCCAGCTCCGTGGCTGCCGGCCGCTATCTTGGTTGGGTTAATTTGCATATAGTCGCTCTGATTGGCTGGTGGGCATGGCTTAAGGTGTAGCGAAGGTACAGTCAATTTGCATGTTTGTCTTTTATTAGTGTAGATAGTACATAGTATATAGTAAAAAGTCACATAAATAGGTAATCAAACATATCCTGTACTTGAATGTTCACAAATTATATCTACATCTAATCTATATCTATATCTCTATACCTATAATTTAAAGTAATCACTGTATAAAGGGTTATAGCCAATAAGTCAACAATGAGATAAAATAGAATGGTAAAAAATATTCAATTAATCCAAAAGAAGGCAGGAAAAAAAAAAAAGGAAAAAAAAGGAGAGATAGAGTAAGTAAAAAACAAATAGCAAGATAGATTTAAAAATAATCATATCAGTGAACACATTAAAATGTAAATTTTCTGAAAACCCAAAGTAAAAGTCCCATTTTGTCAGAATAAATAAAAAAGCAAGGTATATGTTACCTATAAGACAATTTGGCATAAACAGGTTAAAAGAAGAAAGGGTGGAAAATCATAGCATGTAACACTGGTCAAAAGATGTGAAGCCTCTACACTAAAAACTAAAAATTAAATAAATAAATAACACTGCTAAGAGGAATTAACATCTAAATAATTGGAAAGATATACTGGGTTTATGGGTCAGAATATTCAATATTATTAAGATGTTGATTATCCTCATTTCATCGACAAATCCAATGTAATTGCAATCAAATCACAGCCAGTTCTTTTTTTTTTAGTAGAAATAATTATAGAATTAACGTGGAAATGTAAAAAAGACACAGAATAGCCTAAAAGCTTTGAACTTGAACAGAGATGGATAACCAATACTATCTAATTTCAAGACATTATGAAATATTGACATAAAGACAGAGATAACTAGTTTAGAACAGAGTTTAGAAACAGGTGAGTGGGGGCGCCAGCCCACGGCAGGGCACTGGTCTCTGTCATCAGGGTGAGCCTCTGGTGGTTACTGAAAATTCTTTGCTCCCGCGTGCCGTGGTCCCGCCCAGAGCTCACTCCTGCTGCCGGCGCTGGCCCTGCTAGCACCTGCAGCCGGCACTGATCATTTGGTGCCATCAGCGGGTGTGAGCAGTGGCTGCTGGTCCCGATCACCCCTGAGGGCTTCTCCACCTCCCCCTGATACTGAGGGGCAATCAGGGCAGCAGCCGCCGCTCGCACACGCTGCTGGTGCCAGCCCCAATCGCTCTGTGCCGTCAGCGGTGCGAGCAGGGACAGTGCCGTCAGTGCGTGAGAGCTGCGGTGGCGGGAGCGGGGCTTCCGGCAGACAGGGGATTGGGGGCTGCGGTAGGAGGTGCCAGGTGGGGGTGCAGAGGATGGGATGATTCCCGCCCCTGTGCCCACCGCAGCCTCGCAGCCCACAGTTCCTTTCAAGGTGCATGAATTCATGCACTGGGCCCCTAGTAACTAATATTCAACAAGGGTCTTTCCAGCAAATGATGCTAGAATAATTTCGTTTTAATATGCAAATAAACGAATTTCAATTTATATCTTGCACAGTATACAAAAATTAACTAAAAATGAACCACAGGCTTAAAACTATGATATTTAGATGAAAACATAGACAAAAACCTTTCAATCCCGAATTAAAAAACATATTTTAGATACAACACTCAAAACACAAGCCACAGAGAACAAACTGATTAGTGGGAGGAAATATTTGCAAATCATGTATCTGATAAGAGACTTGTATCTAAAATGCATAATGCTCAAAACTCAAAAATAAGAAACAACTGATAAAAATGTGCAAAAAACTTGAACATTTCTGTGAATAAGAACGAGGGCATATAAAACCTTGAAAAAGTGCTCAATATCATGAGCCATTAGGGAAATGAGAATTAAAACCACACGATACCTGTACACACCCATCAGAATAGCTAAAATGGAAAAGACTGACCAGATCAAGTCTTTGTGATGATGTAGAGCAGGGGTGGGGAACCTTTTTTTCTGCCAGGGGCCATTTGGATATTTACAACAGCATTTTTGGGCCATACAAAATTATGATCTTAATAATTAGCCTGCTATTTGGTCAAACATTTAATTAACTCACCCCTAATGCCTTTGCAGGGCCAGGCCAAATGATTTTGCAGCCCTTATATGGCCCTCGGGCCAGACATTCCCCACCCATGATGTAGAAGAACTAGAACTTTCATACGCTGATGGTGGAAATGTAAAATGCTACAAACATTTGGTAAAAAGTTTGGAAATTTCTTAAAACATTAAACATACATGTACTACATAACCCAGCTATTCTACTCACAGATTATTTACCCAAGAGAAACAAAAGCATATATTCATACAAAGACTTGTACATGGATGATCATATCAGCTTTATCCTATACTAGAGGCCCGATGCACAAAATTCATGCAAGAGTAGGCCTTCCTTCCCCCGGCCGCAAGCAGGCACCCAGGACCCAGACTTCCCTTGCAGCCCCAGCTTCATCTGGAAGGAAGTCCAGTCTAATTAGCATATTAGGCTTTTATTATTATCTATACTAATAAAAGGGTAATATGCTAATTAGACCAGACATCTTCTGGACGTCCTTCCGGACAAAGCCACGGTGGTAGGGGCCGAGGCAGAGGTGGTTAGGGGCAATCTGGCCGGCAGGGAGAGCAGTTAGGGGCGATCAGGCCAGCAGGGAAGGGCAGTGAGGGGGCAATCAGGCCGGCAGGGAAGGGCAGTGAGGGGGCGATCGGGCCAGCAGGGGAGGGCAGTTAGGTGGTGATCAGGCCAGCAGGCAGAGGCGGTTAGGGGCGATCAGGCAGGCAGGCAGGCGAGCGGTTAGGAGCCAGCAGTTCTGTATTGAGAGGGGGCTGTCTGTCAGTTTAGGCCCGATCCCTGCAGACCAGGCCGAGGGACCCCAATGGTGCATGAATTCGTGCACTGGGCCTCTAGTTCATAATAAGCAAATATTGGAAATAACCCATATGTCTATCAACAGGTGAATGGATAAAAAACTATGGTATATCTACACAATGGAATGTTACTCAGCAATGTAAAAGGATAAACTATGGACCAATCTTGAAGTAATTATTCAGAATAAAAGAAGACATAAAAGGTGTGTGTGTGTGTGTGTAAAAAGCATACAGTGATACCATTTATATAAAAGTTTAAGAAATGTAAAAACATCTTCAATGACAGAATGGAAATCAGTGGTTACTTGGAGATCAGTATGTGGGTGGGGACAGTGGGGAGGGGGAGAGTCCAAAGGAGCACCAGAAAAAACTTTGGGGGAGATACATGTGTTCATTATCTTCATTTTGGTGATGGTTACATGGGTATACATGTGTCAAATGTTAGCATATATAATTTAAATATGTGCAGTTTAGTGTATGCCCATTATGCCTCAATAAAGCTATTATAGAGGGAATATTTGTTTTCATTTTGAGTACTTTTTAACATTTTCATTTTGGCTAGTCAATTATTTATAATCTCAGACATATTCTGAATAGCATATAACCTAATGGTAATTCTAACAAAAGTTAAGTTTTACCTCTATTTTATTCTTAAAACTCTACATTGGTTTAAATATTAACCTGCTCTAAAGAATACAGATCCTGAGAGAATTCCCTTGATTTTTTTTTTTACCATGTATCATGAATAGTCTATTGTTATAGAAGCAATCTAATACAGGCATACCTCAGAGATATTTTGAGTTTGGTTCCAGATCACCACAATAAAGCAGTTATTGCAATAAAGCAAGTTACACAATTTTTTGGTTTCCTAGTGCACATAAAAGTTATGCTTACACTATATTGTACTCTATTAAGTGTGTGACAGCAATATGTCTAAAAAATACAACGCGCAAATCTTAATTAAAAATACTTTATTATGACCAGCAGCCGGCGTAGCTCAGTGGTTGAGTGTCACCCTATGAACTAGGTTATGGTTCAATTCCCAGTCGAGGCACATGTTCGGGTTGTGAGCTCGATCCCCAGTGTGGGGCATTCAGGAGGCAGCCAATCAATGATTCTCTCTCATCATTGATGTTTTTATCTTTCCTTTTCCTTCCTCTCTGAAATCAATAAAAATATATTTTAAAAAATACTTTATTGCTAAAATATGCTAACCATGCCTGGCCAGTGTGGCTTAGTGGTTGAGCGTCAACCCATGGACCAGGAAGTCAGGGTTCGATTCACAGTCAGGGCACATGCCCGGGTTGCAAGCTCGATCCCCAGTAAGGGGTGTGCAGGAGGCAGCTGATAGATAATTCTCTCTTATCTTTGATGTTTCTCTCTCTGACATCAATAAAAACATATTTTAAAACAATGCTAACCATCATCTGAGTCATAATCCTTTTGTTGGTGGAGGGTCGTGCCTCAACTTTGGTGGCTGCTCACTCCTCCAGGTGGTGGCTACTGAAGATTGGGGTAACTATAATGATTTCTTAAAATAAGACACCAATGAAGGTTGCCATATCAATGGACTCTTCCTTTCACAAATAATTTTTCTGTAGCTTGTGATGCTGTTTGATAGCCTTTTACCCACAGAACTTTTAAAATTGGAGTCAATCCTTTCAAACCCTGCCACTTCTTTATCAACAAAGTTTATATAATATTTTAAATTCCTTTGTCATTTCAACAATCTTCACAGCATCTTCATCAGAAGTAGATTCCATCTCAAGAAACCACTTTCCTTTCTTATCCCCAAAAGCAACTCCTCATCTGTTCAAGTTTGATCATTCAGCCACATCTTCAGGTTCCACTTCTAATTCTAGTTCTCTTGCTAATTTCCACTACATCTGCAGTTACTTCCTCCAATGAATTCTTGAAACCCATCTAAGTGATCCATGAGAGGTGGAATCAATTTCTTCCAAAATGCTGTTAATGTTGATATTTTGACCTCTTCCCAAGAATCACGAATGTTCTTAATGGCAGCTAGAAGGTGACTCCTTCCCAGAAGGTTTTCAATTTACTTTGCCCAGATCATCAGAGGAATCACTATCTATGGCAGTGACAGCCTTATGAAATGTATTTCTTAAATATTAAGACTTGAAAGTCGAAATTACTCTGTGTTCCATGGGCTGCAGAAGGAATGTTGTGTTTGCAGGCATGAAAACACATTGATCTAGTTGTACATCTCCATCAGAGCACTTGGGTGACTAGGTGCATTGTCAATAGCAGTAATAGTTTGAAATGAATCTTTTTTTCTGAGCAGCCAGTCTCAACAATGGGCTTAAAATACTCAGTCAACCATGTTGTAGACAGATGTGCTATCATCTAGGCTTTGATGTTCTATTTATAGAACACAGACAGAGGAGATTCAGCAGAATTCCTAAGGGCCCTAGGATTTCTGGAATGGTAAATGAGCACTGGCTTCAACCTAAAGACACCAGCTACATTAGCCCCCAACAAGAGAGTCAGCTTGTCCTTTGAAGCCAGGCAATGACTTCTTTCTAGCTATGAAAAGTCCTAGATGGTATCTTGTATTGCTGTTTCATCTACATTGAAAATCTGTTGTTTAATGTAGCCACCTTCATTAGTGACCTTAGCTAGATCTTCTATATAACTTGCTGTAACTTCTCCATCAGCACTTGCTGCTTCACCTTGCACTTTTATGTCATGGAGATGGCTTCTTTTCTTACACCTAATGAACCAACCTTTGCTAGCTTCAAACTTTTCTTCTGCAGCTTCCTTACCTCTCTCAGCCTTCAGAGAACTGAAGAGAATTAGGGCCTTGCTCTGCATTAGGCTTTGGTTTAAGGGAATGTTGTGGCCGCTGTGTCTATCCAGATTACTAAAACTATCCATATCAGCAATAAGGCTGTTTCGCTTTCTTATCATTTGTGTGTTCACTGAGTGGCATTTTTAATTTCCTTCAAACTCACAACCTGGCAAACTTTGACACAAGAAGCCTAGCTTCCAATCTAGCTTTCTGGGCTTATGACATGCCTTTCTGACTACTAGTAAACTTAATCACTGTTTTTTGATTTAAAGTGAGAGACATGCGACTCCTTCTTTCACTTGAACATTTAGAGGCAATTGTAGGGTTATTAATGGGCCTAATTTCAACACTGGAGTGAATTGGAAGGCTCGGGGATACAGGGGAACTGTCAGTAGGTGGAGCAGTCAGAATACAAAGATTTATCAATTAAGCTTACTGTCTCACATGGGCACGGTTCACGGAGGTCCAAAACAGTTACAATAGTAACATCAAAGATCACTGATCACAGATCACCATAACAGATATAACAATAAAAAAGTTTGAAATATTTCAAGCCCTAACTGGTTTGGCTCAGTGGATAGAGCGTCAGACTGTGGACTGAAGGGTCCCAGGTTCAATTCCAGTCAAGGGCACATGCCTGGGGTTGCAGGCTCGATCCCTAGTAGGGGTGTGCAGGAGGCAGCCAATCAATGATTCTCTCTCATCATTAATATTTCTCTCTCTCTCTCCCTCTCCCTTCCTCTCTGAAATCAGTAAAAATTAAAATATATTTAAAAAAGAAATATTTCAAAATTGCCAAAATGTCAGAGACATAAAGTGAGCAAATGCTGAAAAAATGGTGCCAACAAACTTGCTCAATGCAGGGTTGTTACAAACCTTTTATTTGTAAAAAAGTGCAAAAGGAGCTATGTCTGTAACATTTTTGTGGGTTGGAAAAGAGTAAAATTTATGGACTATTTAAAATTATAATACTTTATTTTAAATCTTAAGGTAAGTTATACATCTGCATAAACATAAGTCTTTTAATATAGGTTTACTGATTCTTTCTCCATATGTCTTACGAAAAATATTTCACAAAAGTATGAAATTGAATAATGAAGTATATGTACTCATCACTCAGCTTCAAACATTATCCACATTTTGAGTTTTTTGTGTCATTTTTTTGTTAATCCTCACCCGAGGATATTTTTCCATTGATTTTTAGAAAGAGTGGAAGGGAGGGGGAGAGACAGAGAGAGAGAAACATCGATGTGAGACACATCGATTGGTTGCCTCCTACATGCACCCCAATGGGGATCAAACCTGTAATCCTATCTAATAAAGAGGGAATATGCTAATTGACCCTCATGCCATCGCAAAGATGGCGGCACCCACAGCCAATAAGGAGGGAATATGCTGACTGCCCCACCCTCAAAGATGGCAGTGCCCACAGCCAATAATGAGGGAATATGCTAACTGACTGCCCCGCCCTCAATGATGGCAGCACCCACAGACAATAAGAAGGGAGTATGCTAATTGACTGCCACGCCCTCAAAGATGTGGCACCCACAGCCACAAGATGGCAGCGCCCAGTCCCCTCAGCCCCACTGCGCGCCTGCCTCTGGAGTCCCCCAGTCCCCTCAGCCTTCCAGGGCCAGCCCAAGGTGCAGGCAAGCCTTGATGGTGGCTGCCCAGCCGCCCAGGGCCACCCGAGTACACGTAACCAGGGCCGGTTGAGGCTTGCACTGCCAGCAGTGGCAGCAGCAGAGGTGTGATGGGGGCGTCACCTTCCCCTGATCGCTGGGTCACCTCCCGCCCCTGAGGGCTCCCAGACTGTGAGAGGGGGCAGGCTGGGCTGAGGGACCCCCCTCCAGTGCATGAATTTTCATGCACCAGGCCTCTAGTAAAGGTGTATGTCCTTGACCAGAATTAAACCATGGACCCTTCAGTCCTTGGGCTGACATTCTATCCACTGGGCCAAACCTGCTAGGGCTGTGGATTTTTATTTTTTAAATCTATTGAACCCTTTCCCACTCTTCCTTATGGAATATATATATATATATATATATATATATATATATATATATAAATATTTTTAAATATATTTTTATTGATTTCAGAGAGGAAGGAAGAGGGAGAGAGACAGAAACATTTGCAATGAGAAAAGAAAAGAATCATTGATTGGCTGCCTCCAGCATGCCCCACACTGGGGACTGAGACTGCAACCTGGGCATGTGCCTAGGAATTGAACTAAGACCTCCTGGTTCATAGGTCGACACTCAACCACTGAGCCACCCCATCCGGGCCTTCTGGAATATTTTAAAGCAAATTGCACACACCATAGCATTTCAAATCACAAATATTTCAATATTTAAATATTTTTCTCAATATTAGACAAGTTTTTAAAAAATTGCTTCATGTAAAGTTAATTATATTTCATTGAAATTTAATTTCATTACTTAATTTAATTTCCTATATTTTCCCCTTACAATTTGTATAGGAGTGTGTATCCATTTAGAAATTCCTATTTAAATGAACTGAAGTGCTGCAAGGTAGTTTTTTAAATTAAAAAACAATTTAATGTTGCTCCAAGGTGTTAATTATATTACTTAAGAAAAATAATATAATGACATAAATACATACAAGTTTATATGAATTTTAATATTTTATTTTTTTAAGAAGTGTTTTTGATAGGTTATTCTGAAAATAAAACAAAGACGAGGGATCTACACCATATTAGCGAGCAGAGATTCATTCAGTATTTTAGTCATTTATTTACATAGCCTTCCATGGTTTGACCCTGCAACTGGCTTGTAGTTTTTAAGAGCTGATTGGTAAATTTTGAGGAATTTTGTGAGCTGGTTGTTGAATGCCACCATTATTAAAACTTTATTTAGATTTAAAACAAAATAAATTTTATTTAAATAAGAAATATATACTTAAAAATTGATCAATGTTTAATTATTTTACTATTTTTTACTATTATCTCTGCTCTTGCACTTACATATGTCCATTGTATTTGCATGGTGGAAGTATTATGTAATGGTGTGCTACTGAGCATCTCTTCTCCTCTCCATCCATGTTCAGTAACATGTTGGCAGCTTGAAGTTAGTCATGGTGAGAATATTTATACCACAGATATAACCAAATGCTACAAATCAGAGCCATCCCTACCTCACACCTCTCTCTGGAGAGCTGGCTGTTAACATTTGCCAGCACAGTACTGCTTCCACCCTGAGCATTAACTATGGGTCAAGCACTGCACTATTATGTGACCTCCTGGTTCACAGGTCGACCCTCAACCACTGAGCCACGCCAGCTGTGCTTTGTTTTAATACTTTTTAATACACTACTTTAAAAGGAACACTAGTGAAGTGGCTTCTATGGCTTTGTTTTATTATTTGAATTTCAAAATTACAGAAAAATGTAATTAGATGTTGATTTAAGTAACAAGAGGATTGAGTAAAACATATACAGTGGGGCCTTGACTTACGAGTGTCCCGACTAACGAGCTTTTTGAGATACCAGCTGTCTCTTGGCTGATTTTTTGCATTGAGTTGATAGAGTAATTTGAGTTAACGAGCTCCTTAACGAGCTCAGTCTCGGAACGAATTAAACTCGTAAGTCAAGGCCCCACTGTATATGACCCTTGAACAACACGGGTTTGATGTGCCAGTTCACTTATATGAGGATTTTTTTCAATAAATATACAGTCAGCCCTCCGTTTCCCTGGGTTTCACATTCCAGATTGGGAATCTGCGGTTCCAAGGGGCAACTATATGCATTGTTCTGTCATTTCATATAGGGGACTTGAGCACCTGGGGATTTTGGTGTGTGTGTGTGTGTGTGTGTGTGTGTGTGTGTCCTGGAACAATCCCCAGCAGCTACAGAGGGACAACTATCTATAGAAAAGTTCTGGGGAAGTCAAAAGTTACACGGGGATTTTCAACTGGGGTCGGGGGAGGGTGCGTGTGTCTGCGACCCTAACCTCTGCAGTGCTCAAGGTTCAACTATTTCAACTATATATTCTTTAAATGATACAATATAAGGCTAAGGAAAATAAAAAATCTGATTTTAAAAATAAATAATTTGGGAACTATCATATACCAAAGAATGTGAGAACTTAAGGTTATATCAAGTTAAGTATGTTTAGTAGTTAAGTGACTTTTTTAATCAATTAAAGAAGCAAAAAAGCAAATCTATTTTAAAAATGAGGCTTTAGTTAAAAACTTAAAATGCCACTAAAATTTGTCAAACTTGTTTTGCCAGTTGATATTTCCAGAAATCAGAGCTCTGTCTGTCTAGTCTGCATTTATATTTAGTCTGAGCATTTAATCTCTCTTTTGATCTTAATTTTGCCATATACTATAAGTTGTTTTCTAAAGCTTTAACATTAAAAGTTAGTTTCATAAATTGTAAAATCATTTTCTACTATCAGACAACTTTTTTTTTTAAACTTCTCAGAAAATACACAAAGGAATAACAAGGACTTAAAACGAACACTGTGATTCTTTATATATGTGTTTCTTTTAAGTTACTTACCTCTTGTGAAAGCTGTGTTACTTGGTCCTTTTGATGTTCCAGGTCTTTTAAAACCAACGAGTTTTGTTTTTCTAACTGAAGTACTCTTCTTGCCAAGTGGACACTAGGCAAATGAAATAAAAAAAATAATGCTTAGAAAAGGGAATGCTATCTAAAATATTCACAAAGTGTTTGTGTGCTTGAAAACTGACTTACCATTTCCTAGTAACACTAAAATATTAACAGAAAAAATATGTAGTCAAATATTTTCAGATGTCAACAGTAAAGAGCAATATTACAATGCAGAATTTTGAAAGTAACATTAAAATCTCCTTAATAACATAACTTTGATATATTGATTAGAACAGAGATGGATTGTACCGTTGCTACATTACGATGCTTACTTGAAAAGACCACAAGATAGCAATTTACAGCTTTTCTCCATTTTTATAAAAATTTCCCATTTACAAACAAATTAGGCAATTAGTTGAAACAATAAGCTTGCACTTTGAAAAAAAATCGGTGTTTACCTCAGACAACATGATGCATTTTATAATACAAAACACAACTAAATAGATTTTTTATTGAAAGTAGAGGTGGAAAAGATGTGTAAAAAGTGAAAAATGTCTATTGTACTGAGTGTAACCTTTAAAGTTATGTTACCTTTAGTTTTTAAAAAAAAATATATTTTATTGATTTTTTACAGAGAGGAAGGGAGAGGGATAGAGAGTTAGAAACATCGATGAGAGAGAAATATCGATTAGTTGCCTCCTGAACACTCCCCACTGGGGATGTGCCCGCAACCAAGGTACATGCCCTTGACTGGAATCAAACCTGGGACCCTTTAGTCTGCAGGCTGATGCTCTATCCACTGAGCCAAACCGGTTAGGGCTAGGTTATCTTTAGAATTTAAAATCACATTACATGTGAAATGTTCTAATTCCATTTTTTAAGACACAATTTTTAAAAAGTTCAGCTATAAATCCTTTCTCCTAATTACTGGGGAGAAAAAGTGGCATAATTCTTTTAAGAATAACTAATTATGTTGAGAAGACATGTTGCTCCAAAGACCCTCTCTGTAGTTCCAAACACTTAAAAATTTCATATTTATCACATATTCATTTTCTGAGTTGACCTACTAATGCAAAACCTAAAGGAATCCAAGAAGACAGGATGTTTTACCATGATAAGAAATAAAACATTTTCTTTCTAAATAAAACTATAGAACAAAAACAATTCCATTGTATTTTTAAAAAATTATCTTTATTGTTAAAAGTATTACATTTGCCCTCCCCCACCATTGATCCTCTCCACTTATCCCTGCCCCCTCCCCAGGCCTTCACTACACTATAGTCTGTGCCCAAGGAGTTATGCATATCTATAATAATAAAAGCATAATATGCTAATTAGACCGGATGTCCTTCCGGATGACCTTCCAGACGAAGCCGGGGCTGCGAGGGAAGCCTGGCTCCTGGGTGTCAGAGGGTAAGCTGGTGCCAGCAGCCGGGGGAAGGAAGGCCTACTCTTGCATGAATTTTGTGCATCGGACCTCTAGTATTCATATCAATTCTTTGGTTAATCCCTCCCCACCTCCTACCCCTATCCCCACCTTCCCTTTGAGATGTAAGTCTAGTATTTTCTAACATCAGATAAAGAAATGCAGACAAAACTCTAAAATAATGCTAAGTATCATCTCACACACCTATTTCTAAAAACTTGTTCTTGTTTTTCCAAATAAAAAAGATGAGGTCTGGTAAAAATTCATCTAGCAAATTAGGTACATATTTAGATATGCTCACATCTAAGTTTCTATCTTTTCAACTGGCATAAGATTTTGTCTTAGTAATTAGCTGAAGTTAGAGATGAAAAAGACATAGTCCCTGTTTTTTATAAAAAATAGCTTTATTGATATAAAGTTTTATTGATATTTAATGTATATACCATGAAGTCAAACCATTTAAAGTGTAAAGTTCACCTGACCAGTTTGGCTCAGTGGCTAGAGCGTCGGCCTGTGGACTGAAGAGTCCCAGGTTCGATTCCGGTCAAGAGCATGTACCTTGATTGTGGGCACATCCCCAGTAGGGGGTGTGCAGGAGGCAGCTGATCGATGTTTCTCTTTCATCGATGTTTCTAACTATCCCTCTCCCTTCCTCTCTGTAAAAAAATCAATAAAATATATTAAAAAAAATAAAGTGTACAGTTCAATGGTATTTAGTATATTTAAAATTGTTCAACTATCACTATAACTTTAGAACATTTTTATTAGCCCCCAAGAAAATTTGTACCCATTAGCGTCACTCCCCATCCTCCCTTCTCAGACCTAGGGAACCACTAATCTACTTTCTTCCTTTACAGATTTTTAAGGTATTTACAGTTTTTGGATACCCATTCTCTATCCCCCAATCTAAAATATACCAAATTCTGTGGAGAAACCAAGATGGCGGCATAGGTAAACACTGGAAATTGCTGCTTCGCACAACCACTTCAAAACTACAACTAAAAGACAAAACGGACATCACCACAGAAAGGCTGGCTGAGTGGAAATTCTACAACTAGAAGGAAAGAGAAAAGCACACTGAGACTCAGAGGAGGTACGGAAGTAAAGTGCAGAGGTACGAAGGTGCACGCCGAAAGGGCTGGCAACTGAGGATGCGGTTGTCTTTTTCAATCGGGAGGGAGACACAAGCTCCCAACTGCTCTGAACTCCAGTTCCAGGTGAGTCTCTGGGGACATAAGGGGAGAAACTGGACTGTCTGGCATCGGTCGGAACTCGAGGGCGGCTTTCTCTCAGAGGTGCTTGCAGCGATTACTGGGACACTGAGAACCGGGGCCTCTTAGGGTAGGGCTGAGGATCAGTCATAGCTGTTTGCTCCGCCCTGTTGATCCCCTGAGACCCCGCCCCACCCAAGCTATGCACAGAGGCTTTTGCATATGAATGGCCTGGCCCTTTGCAATCTAAAATTACCTAACTAACTGCAGCTGGGTCAGAGAGACCCAGAACATCCAAAAGAAGGCCCAAGGCCCCACAGCAGCTTGCATTGCTTCACAGCTGTGCCTCATCTGGGTACCTCCAAACCCCAAACAAAGAAGAGGAATCTGCAGATCTCTCCATAGCTCCTGCTGGGTCGGCTCAGGCAGAGGCTAAATTAGCACCTCCTTAGAGATCCAAGAGCCAGTGTACCCAGTGGTCAGAGTGGGACCATGCAGATTACAACTCCTCAGATCCATAAAGGACACACTCAGGGGGCAGACTCAGTGAGCACCAAAGCCCCACTGAAGCAAGTCTTGCCCCTAAGGGTGTCTCTAGCTCAGAAGTTCTCCCACTGTAGACACAGCTGATTCTCACAGCCAATTGGCCTGGAGGTCAATTCCTCCCAGTGATACCTACAACAATCAAGACTTAACTACAAGACTATGCACAAAGCCCATAAAGGGTGCACCAAAAGTGTCCACCTCAGGTAATTGCGGAGGCTGAGCCACTGGGCCCTATAGGACACCTAGCACAGAAAGTCACTCTATCAACACAGGGAAGCATAAAAAATGCGGAGACAAAGAAACAGGTCACAAATGACAGAAATGGAGGAAAGCAAACGACTGGATATAGAGTTCAAAAGGTTTTTCAAGAATTTTCTAGAAACTGCCAATAAATTTAGTGAGACCCTCAATAAATCTAGTGAGACCCTCGAGGTTAGAAAAAGGACCAACTAGAAATCTAGCATACACTGACTGAAATAAAGAATATTATACAGACACCCAACAGCAGACTAGAGGATTGCAAGAATCAAGTCAAAGATTTGAAATACGAAAAAGCAAAAATCACCCAACCGGAAAAACAAAAAGAAAAAAGAATCCAAAAATATGAAGATAGTGTAAGGAGCCTCTGGGACAACTTTAAGCATACCAACATCCGAATTATGGGGGTGCCAGAAGAAGAGAGAAAGCAAGATATTGAAAACCTATTTGAAGAAATAATGACAGAAAACTTCCCCTACCTGGTGAAAGAAATAGATTTAATAGTCCAGGAGGCATGAGTGTCATAGATTCGCCATCACTGTCCTAAACACTAGAGCAAAGTGAGCCTGGAGCAAGGTACTGTTGTGGTTGGGGATGGAGGGAAAGCAAAGGTGAGAGATATAAGTTAAATCAGAGTGTCGAGGAAAAATTAAATGGAAGATATCCTAAAACTTCCAGGAAGTCTCCACTAATGGAGCAAAGAAAAAAAAAAGCCTCTATTATTCTGTGAGCAACAAACCAAACTGGGTTGGGGTCTCAATTCGCTCATATGATTGCAAAGACAGATAGAAACTCCCGGATTGGAGAGGGCTCCCAGATTGGAGAGGGTGCAGGTCGAGCTGAGGGGACCCCCCCTCCCCGCCCCCGCCCACCCAGTTCACGAATCTTTGTGCACCGGGCCCCTAGTATATATAGATATTTTTTGTTAATCCTCACCTGAGGATATTTTTCCATTGATTTTTAGAGAGAGTGGAAAGGAGGGGGAGAGACATAAAGAGAAAACTATTGATATGAGAGAGACACATCAATTGTTTGCCTCCCAGGGCCAGGGATCGAACCTACAACTGAGGTACAAGCCTTTGATTGGAATTGAACCCAGGGCCCTTCAGTCTGTGGCCAATGCTCTATCCACTGAGAAAAACTGGCTAGGGCTAGACCACATTTTTGTAATGTTCAGTACAGAAAAATGAACATAGTCAAATGTTCTTGCATAGAATCAGTTACAGATGAAATGGAAGAAAGGGGATGCAAGAAAATAATGAGATGCAAAGGTTATTCATTACCAACATTCTGAACTTCTTCAATAACTTGGAGGCATCAAGTTTAAAAATATTAAGTAACTCATAGGGTTTGGGTGCTTTTTGTTTTGTTTGGAAATTGCATAATGTTCTTATGCAAATATGGTGTGATACCACTTATCAATGCAAAATATCATGTGCTATAAACCACTGAATTCAAGAAATTCTTGGTATGTTGGTACTTAAGTCCTAACATCAGGGCTACCTCCTTCTACTAAGAATTTCCCTGATTTTGGTTAAAGATTCTGAATGAGAAAAATTAACTGTAAATAGCAGGAAGATAGCTGATGATTTTAAAAATGGCTTATATATGTGTTCCACAGTGTTCTGATTACTAGCTTATAGTAGTATGTTATTGAGAAAAACTTTCTAGGAACTGGTGTTGATGGGAATGACTTTTGACTGTGCCTATTGTTATGAATGTTTATGTTATTTATGATGCATAATGGTTATAATGTGAAAGACACTGGTACAATTGGTCTCCAATTGTTCCATTGATCATGTTTTAAAAATTCACTTCCAAGTCAGTTTAAGACTAGCAAAACACATCTTATAGATATATCAGAAATGATATTAAGGTATCAGGTTGCTCTAAATGACCCATTTAGCCGATAATGCTTGATGGGGGACAAAAAAGGAAAAAAAAAAGAAAGAAAAAGAAAACAAGAATAAAAATTAATATTGTGAAGATTTTTCTTTAAAAATTATGTATTTATGCATATAGAACACACAGGAAAAACAAGAAGTACAATTTTTGATCATTGTAATATTTACAATTAAACAAAAATGATAAAAATGAGCAAAATGAGCAATTTTTTTCTTGATCATGAATATCAATGACTGCAGAAAGGCAGGTTGAATCAGAAGAAACATAGTCATTAATTAAATAAGATATTCACAAACACTTCCTTTTACAAACATTTACTAAAAGCCTATAATCTATACAAGTACTAAGAATACACAATTTCGATCTGGAGGATTTAACATTCTATTGAGGAAGGTGGGAAAATAAAAAAATTATTGTAGTGTGCTAAATGGTTTGAAAGGGCAAACAGAAGTAAATACCAATGCTCATCAATCTGGTGAAGAAGCAGAGAAATAGCATCCTGGGTAGAGGAAAAAGCATAAGAATGATATCCTGGAGAAAACTGTAAGCAGTATGGTAGTGATGGATAAAACAGATGGCACGTAGTGAGGGATATATGATGAAAGGCCTTGAATGACAAGCCAAGTTTAAATTTTATCCTTCAGTTGGTTAGGCATGACATGATCATCTCTGCACTTGAGAGAGTCCTTTATCAATATTATGGATGATGGTTTAGAGAAGGAAGAAGAATTGAAGCAGTTAGATAAGGTTAAGGTTATAATCTAGACGAGTGGTCTCCAAAAGTAGTTATGGGAGAAATAATCTATTGAAGTGTGGAAAATATTATTTACATTTACTTTACTATTATGTATCTCTAAGTTTTAATTTTCTGTGTAGGTTTCATATTATAATGTACACAATATGTTAATTATAATATATTAATAATTATATTAAATATGTAATCTATAAATATATATTTATTGGTGGGTGCATGCTCAATTTTTTTCCCCAATAGGGATTCACATAAAAAAGTTTGGAGATCACTGGTCTAGGCCAATTTTGTCCAATAGAAATCTTACCTATTAATAGACAAACATGCAAATTGACCATACTTTCGCTACGCCTTAAGCCATGCCCACCAGCCAATCAGAGTGACTATATGCAAATTAACCCAACCAAGATAGTGGTCGGCAGCCACGGAGCTGGAGCAAGCAGGAGGCTTGCTTGCTCCAGTGATGGAGGAAGCCAGCTTGCTGCCGGCTCTGAGCTCCACTCAAAAGCAACAAAGTTTCAATTATAGAAGGTAAATAAATCCCAGATACCTGCTTTCAGCCGGCTGTGGCCACAGAGCTGGAGCGAGCAGGAGGCTTCCCTCCCCACTGCCGTGGGCGGCTCTGAGCTCCACTCAAAGCAACAAAGTTTCAATTATAGAAGGTAAATAAACCCCAGAATAAAAAAAAAAAAGAAAAAAAGAGAGGCTGGGAGCTTCTGTCGCCAGGGGGCTTGGCCAGCCTGAAAACGGTCCTCAGCCCCTCACCCAAACTGGCCAGGCACCCCAGTGGGAACCCCCCCCCACCCTAAAAGGGGTGTGACCAGCCTGAAAACAGCCATCAGTCCCTCACCCAGGCTGGCCAAACCTCCATGGGGTGAGGGTCCCCACTGGGGGGGGGGGCTTGACCAGCCTGCAAACAGCCATCGGCCCCTCACCCAGGCTGGCCAGCCTGGAAACAGCCATCAGCCCCTTACCCAGGGTGGCCAGCCTGGAAAAAGCCATCAGCCCCTCACCCAGGCTGGGCAGGCACCCCAGGGGGGACCCCCCCCCTTAAGGGGGGTGACCAGCTGCAAACAGCCATAAGCCCCTTCACCCAGGGTGGGCAGGCACCCCCAGGGGGACCCCCCACCCTGATCCGGGGAAACCCTTTCAGGGGCAAAACCAGCCGGGCCCCCAACCCGTGCACCCAGGCCTCTTTTCCTATATAAAAAAAAAGGGGAAAATTGCAAACTAAACCCTAAAATCAGATCGCCTGGGATGACCTGGTCACTATAGAACACACTACCGACCCCCCAGGGGGCAAAAGCTCCAAGGAGGGACTGGCCCCCCGGTGGCCAGTGCCCTCCCACAGGGGGGAGTTCTGCTCAGCCACAAGCCCAGGCTGATGGCTGCCAGTACAGCTGTGGTGGCGGGAGCCTCTCCCGCCTCCCTCAGCAGCCCTAAGGATGTTCGACTGCAGCTTAGGCCTGCTCCCCACTGGCAAGTGGACATCCCCCGAGGGCTGCCGGCCTGCCAGAGGGATGTCTGATTGCATCTTAGGCCCAATCTCCCAGGGAGCAGGCCTAAGCCAGCAGGTGGACATCCTCCGAGGGGTCCCACACTGCAAGAGGGCATAGGCTGGGCTGAGGGACCCCCCCCTCCACCGAGTGCACAAATTTTTGTGCACCAGGCCTCTAGTATAATATAAGCCACACATACAATACAAAAATTTTCTAGTAGCTACATTAAAAGTAGTACAAAGCCCTTATCTCACACGATATAAAAAATTAACTCAAAAGTAAATCAAAGACCTAAATATAAGAGCTAAAACAGAGAAATAAATCCTCATTAACTTGCATTTGTTAGAGGATTCTCAGATATGGCACTAAAAGCACAAGCAACAAAAGAAAAATTAAATACACTGGATTGCATCAAAATTAAAGTTTTGTGCTTCAAAAGACACCATCAAGAAAGTGAAAAGACAACCCATAGAATGGGAGAAAAAAGTTCAAAATATATATCTTAATAAGGGATTTGTACCCAAAAAATATAAAGAACTCATCAATGAAAAGACAAATTAGAGTATTCACAACAGTGGCTTGCCTATGGAAAGTTCTAAATAAATGCATACATACAACTTTCCCCTCCTTATACTGTGATTTCCTCATAAAGCATTATGACTGAGTTAAAACACATGTGCATTATAATTTTTCAAACATTCCTCTTGAAAGATTGTACAAGTTTAAATTCTCATGAACTAGAATACAATTCTCCAAGTACAGTAATTTTTACTTATTCTGTTCTCTAATGTATTCTAAATGCCTTGAATAATACTTGGTACAATAGTTCAGTAATAAACTATTGAATGAGTGAACTTTATATAAGACCTCTGTTTTCTTCATACCTTAACCAATACTGGACATCATCAATCTTTAACCCTATAAATAAACAATAGAATATTATTGAAGTTCTTTATTCATGAGGTTAAACATCTTCATATATGTTTGTCACATATTTGTAATTCTTATTTAATGAGTTGATATTTATATCCTTCCCCCACCCACTTCAAATCTTACCTACATGGTTAATTCTACTCTCCATCTAAATTATTTAAAAATATCTAGACCTTCTATAATCTCAACTGAGCCAACCTTATTTTCCACTAATGTCTACTTTACTTAATGTCCCACAAATATGTTTTGTATGCTTCTTCCACTATACTTCTGCTGTTCCTCCAGTCTGAAAGAAGATAGGTTATTTGACTACTTGAGAGCCCACCTTTTCTTAAAGACTCCTTTTAAGTTCGACTTCTTCAATTTCTGACTAGCATCCACTGATCATGTTCATCTCCAACACAGTGTAGCACTAAATGACATATTTTTGGACGTTTCTTGATATTTTTTTTCATGTGTGTTCATCTTTTCTCTCCCAATAGATGCAACTTATGTGAAGAGAGGGGTCTTATCCCCTGTAGTGTGTATTGAACGGAGTGGACACTCAATACATCTTTCCTAATTGAATTTGTTTTAAGTAAATTTTGTTCAGATGAATACATTTCTAGAAAGCATATTCCAAGGTTACAGAGTGTCAATATTAAAGTGCAACTAATGCTCAGCATCTAAGCATTGAACTAGTAATAAGTACCCAAAGGTAATAAGGGAAGAAGGCAAATGTCACAGATACCAATTCACCTCTTCCATGTTCCAACGTTCAAAATCTTTAAATGTGGCACATTGTTGTGGTGAGGGATTTGGTGGATTCTGTTTAGAAATTGTTTAGATATTAGAAGTTGGAAGCGAGGAGGAGGAGTTTAGTTCAATTGAAATTCAAAGCAAGACAAATGAAGAATTGCTCAACTGGAGTTTACGTCTCCTTAACTACAATTCACATACAATAAAAACAAATCCTTTCCAAATTCTTTATAATGAGTAACTATGGATACAGTCAGGGAAAATAAGTAAAGGTTATTTACTTATCTTTTTGTATAGAACTATTGAACTCCTCAAGAAACCACTGCTTTTACAGGCTATCTACTGAGACAATTAAGTAGGTACAACAAACAATTCTTCTTTGCACTTATATTAATTACCATGTGATTTTTACCTGTAAAGATTAAGATTCACATAAACTGAATCTAGTACAACAGAGTATGATTTTGTATTTAAATATGAAACCAAAATTTCACCTGTTATCTGGTAAAATTATTCTGCTAAGAGTTAACTCTTAGCACTCTCATTACTTCTTATGTAAGTTATTCTCTTGGATCTGTCAATAACAGTCAGTACATCCAATTATTACATACAATTTCATAAAAATTAGCCCAGCCAATATGAACATGGCAGACCTCTATTTATATCTAAGATGCCAAAGCATAATGGAGGACTGATGGTCTGTCCCGAGTCCTTCTATGGTTCTTACTATTATCAGAACTCCAAATAAACAAGTATACTTACTTATATGCTTGCTAATTAGTTATGTGGTCTGAAAGAACACTTGGCTTTATATATTTTTCAGTTTTAGCAGGTAAGAGTTCTATCCCTATAAGCCTGGCATGAATAAAGGTTCATAAAAAGGGTGCATCTGTCTAGCCAGTGTGGGTCAGTGTTTGAGCATCAACCTATGAACCAGGAGGTCACATGCTGATTATCTATGTTATATGAGACTTTCCCTAGTTTCTTCTGTAGGTTTGAACTTTCAAGTTGATCATGAATAGACTAGCATCAACTTTTTAAAGGACTAGCCCTAAAACCAACTCATATGAAATAAGTGCGGCTTTCCCTAAAGATAAAAATGAAAATTCGTACATATGAGAACAAAGGCGAAGAAAACAAATTTTTGTTATGCACAAAAATTTGCTAGAGGAAATAAGTTTCCCAGAGGAAATAAAAGTTTCCCCGGCTTTATTTTTTCCTTTGTTGTGAAGCTCAGGCAACTGTGAAAATTTCAACTTAAAGCTCTTTATAAAATTAGATAGAAACCCAAATAAAAGGTCTACAGTATGCATTAATTTTGCAATTTGGAAGGTTTAAAAACCTGAAGAGAAGTCTCTACATTCAGATCTGTGAAAACAAATAGAGAAGCACATACTAAGACCATGTTAGTGCCTGGGTGTTACCCAGGTTAAAGAGCATAACCAAAACATGTAACCAGAAAATCTTGTTTGCTATTTTCAAAGTAATCATGACCGAAACAAAAACATTACTTCAGATTTTCAAGTTTAGTCAAGTCAAGAAGTGCCCATTTTATTTTAATCTTCTGTAATTGTGTAAGCTCTTTTAACTTTCCACAACCTTGTTCAGAAGAGTTTAACATAATATTTATTGTTCAATCTCTATTGAAACTTCAAAATGCGATTAGCCTTATTTACTAATTATGATGTGCTTAACAGACATTTTGGGTAATTATTTTGCAAACCAATTTTGAAAAGCGATTTTTGCCACTTCCTTATTGGAGATTGGCATTACAGTATGTCTTAAGTTGGGGGGGTGGGAGGTAAGACATCAACCGAAGGACTTGTATGCATGCATATAAGCATAACCAATGGACGCAAGGCACTGGGGTGGGGTGGGTGAGGGCATGTGCCGGGGGGTAGCGGAGGCTGGGCAAAGGTCAATGAGGAATAAAAGAAAACATGTACTACTATTTGTAATACTTTAAACAATAGAAAGAAAGAAAGAAAGAAAGAAAGAAAGAAAGAAAGAAAGAAAGAAAGAAAGAAAGAAAGAAAGAGAGAGAAAGAGAGAGAGAAAGAGAGAGAAAGAAAGGAGGGAGGGAGGGAGGGAAGGAAGAAAGAAAAGAAAGAAGGAAGGAAGGAAGGAAGGAAGGAAGGAAGGAAGGAAGGAAGGAAGGAAGAAAAGAAGAAAGAAAGAAAGAAAGAAAGAAAGAAAGAAAGAAAGAAAGAAAGAAAGAAAGAAAGAAAGAAAGAAACTGATAGCAAAGAAAGAAAGAAAGAAACTGACTCATAGCAAAGAAAGTGAATCTCAAAACTAGTTTCATGTCTAGGGCGTGTCTCTACTAATTATTTCAAGAAATCTCATTAACATTTTAAAACAAAATTGTTATAAATAAAAACTCAAATTGTGCCTAGTTAACATTTTTGTACACTGGCTCAAAAATCAACTATGCAATTTACTTTAAGAAACATTAATTGGCATAACAAACTAACATTTACTGAACTCTATGCCAGGCACTCTGTGAACTTTGCATCCATTTTCTCATTTTAATTTCATAATATAGCTTGGGTAGCAATAAGCAACTAATGAAAAATTTCAATGGCTATCCAATTTATTAACAGCATATGGCACTCAAATACAGAAGGCCTAAAAATTAAAGTTTTGGATAACCAATAAAATTTATCTTTTTAAAGACTATTCAATGACATAAAATGTTCAAGGTAGAATTATAAGAAAAAAATAAAATTCTACACTGTATGTAGGAAAAAATATATATCTGTATACATTTTTGAATAATATCTTTAGACAGTAGAATTACCAGGATTTTCCTAATTTTCTAAAATAAACATGTATTATTTTTATAATAAGTAATCCCCTCCAATTAGGTATGATACTAAAATACCTAAATTGGTTGTTGAATATATGAGATTGCAAATCCAATTTAGTATGAATAGAATATATTGTGTACTAGTCAGGAAATAAGTTCTTTTGAAATTTTAATATATTTTGGTATAAACTGAGGTATAATGAAAACCTTATTATGCAAATATTTCATTTGCTGTTCTAACTAAGCTGTTTTATAATATACCTCAAGTTTCTATTGCTTTAATCCCAAATATAGATTTTCTCAAAGGATATATTGCTTTTACCTTAATTTATTTTTTTTTTTTAAAAAAAATATATTTTATTGATTTTTTACAGAGAGGAAGGGAGAGAGAGATAGAGAGTTAGAAACATCGATGAGAGAGAAACATCGACCAGCTGCCTCCTGCACATCTCCCACTGGGGATGTGCCCGCAACCCAGGTACATGCCCTTGACCGGAACCGAACCCGGGACCTTTCAGTCCGCAGGCCGACGCTCTATCCACTGAGCCAAACCGGTTTCGGCTGCTTTTACTTTAATTTAAACAGAGCACAAAGCTATGGACTTCTTTACAAATATCCAATAAGAAATCAAATATGGACTTTGCAAACTTAAAAAATGCACCAGACCCTAAACAGGGATCTTCTGTGCCATTGGTCAATTTTGTGCATACAGTAGGCACTCAATAAAAGTTGAATGAATGGGCAAAGGAATGCATAAATGTCCTCCTTGCATATCTAGACTTACTTTTCCTTCACTCAGTTTAGATGACCTGAGAAGCACTTCCTCAAAATAACCCTCTGGTTCACCATTAGAAGAATGTCTGGCACCAGCTGGTAGGAGATATTAATAGCATGCACATTAGGCACTTGTTCAAGGCACATAGATAGCTCAGTGATAAAATCTTTAGAAATATTTGGACAGTTAAGATTATTGGAATATGAATCAGTTGTGGTTCCTTAAATCTTCACTCTAAATTTTGAGAAGTTAATATCTGGTTTGGAAATTTTTAAGAAAATAAGCAATACTTGCTTTCAATTTTGGAGGAACTCAGTATTTGGGCTAAAGAAAGAAAGCTTACAATAGTAACATTTTCTTTTTTCTGTGACAAGATTCTTTTGAAGGATTCAGATGCTAAAATAGAGAAGAAAATGGAATTTTTCCTTCAAATTTCAATATTTAGTATTTTAGCGATCATTTACCACTGATAAAGAAATCACTTGTCCACAAACCTACGTTTTTATTTCTCCCTAGGTAACATAATACTCAAAAAAGAGAGATATGCTGGAAATTACAAAACATACTAGGTTATCTTTAGTGATCTCTGGAGGGACTTGGGAAAGAAAGGGAATGTGATGGGACTATAACCCATTTTTCAAATAATACATAATTCAGAAATACTTGTATCTTTATCAGACAGAATGAACCAGTCCAACTACTAATTGATACTTGTTAGTAATCTATACTTGATCTAAATTTTTCAGGTATTTAGTTTAACCAGCAAGAGACACAAATTCTAAGCAACTCTTCTCATAAAATGGTCTATATCTTATTAGATAGCCATAAAGACATTTCATTCTCTGAGCCATTTTCAAAGTTTCTACAAAAGTACTGATGTTAAGATGGACTGTTTTTCTTAATGTGTAATGTCTCTAAAGGTTTAAATCAATTCATACTAAAATAAAAGATAAACAAGCAGCTTTGAGTCCTCAAATACTCAGATGAAGAGACAATTCTACTAGGTATCTGCAAGGCAGAGACAGTGGGGAATAAACAAGAACAAGATGTAGTTGCTGACCTTGAGGAACTTTCCATCCAGCTGAAGAAATAATAGGAAAAATGAGTGCTACTGAGATAACAGAAAAGCTCTTTTGTATACAATATGAGGAAATCAGATGTTTAAAGGCAGAGATATATACTACTCTCATTCTGTGTAAAGAGGCAGAAAAGGCTGGAGAGGTGGGCCACTTGGAAGGGCTTAGAAGTCTGGTAGAAACAATTAGACTTGATAATGGTAGTGAAAGGGGGAGTGAGATGTTTTTGTAAAGCAGGATGAATTCAGGCGAGCTAAAGGAGGTAGGTATTAGATCAACTAGAAAATTGATTAATATAGGTACAATTTCCTCTCAGTGTACTTTAAGTAGTATCTCACAAGATAACTAATGTATCTTTCAAAAATTTTCTTGGTCTTTACAAAGTCTTTTATACTTTTAATCTACAACATTTTTATTATCTCCATCTATCTTGATCTCTCTCTTTTGTTCTCTCAAGTATATGTTAAGGAATGTAGGCAGGTGAATGAAAAAAAGAGGGGAAAATAAAGCATAATTAATTAATTTTAACTGAAAATTATTAGTACAAAAGCATTTGTAATTCACTTGAAATTAATCTGAAAATAAAAATGGTGTCATCATGAATCTAATTCTAGAGAAATTCTAGTATGCTTTTTAAAAAAAATATATATTTTATTCATTTTTTTACAGAGAGGAAGGGAGAGGGATAGAGAGTTAGAAACATCGATGAAAGAGGAACATCAATAAGCTGCCTCCTGCACACCTCCTACTGGAGATGTGCCCGCAACCAAGGTACATGCCCTTGACCAGAATCGAACCTGGGACCTTTCAGTCCGCAGCTGACGCTCTATCCACTGAGCCAAACCAGTTAGGGCTCTAGTATGCTTCTATTCTACTGACCATTAAACTCACTTATAAATACATAAAATGCATCATTATTACTGTGTTTTTTTAAAAATATATTTTTATTGATTTCAGAGAGGAAGGGAGAGGGAGAGAGAGATAGAAATACCAATGACGAGACAGAATCATTGATCAGCTGCCTCCTGCATGCCCCCTAATGGGGATCGAGCCCACAATCCTGGCATGTGCCCTAGACTGAAATGGAACCCAGGACCCTTCATTTGCAGGCTGACCCTCTATCCACTGAGCCAAACAGACAAGAGCATTACCTACTGTGTTTTATTTTGTGAGGTATTTAATATTTATGCATACTAAGAAGAAAGTAACTATTTTGTCATGCAACTCAGCACACTATCAAAAAGCATAATGTAATTACATTTAGCTTAAATAGGTAAATAAAACAAATATATATTGATTTTACCTTTGTTTTAGTCGTCTTTTGGCTGTTGTGGGAACATTAGCACCATAGCCATAGGAAAAAAGAACCCTTTCAGCCTCATCTTCATTTTCAACTGGAAAATATTAAAAGTGTATAATGTGAAATAGTTTTTTTCCCCTAAGAAGGATGGCAAAATAAAAGAGGTCATAATAATGACTTAGGGAACAAAAGAACATTAAAAAAGGGCTAATGTGTAATCTCAAACAGGCCATTTGTAAGCAGAAGCATATTTCCTAAAGTATATACTTGCTTGGATTTGTTCCATTTATTTTTAAAAGGTATAAGGGATTACATCATAGGCCATGCTAAGTTTTCTTGTTGTAAAATATAATAATACAGATGTTTTATTCTAAATGAATGAAAGCCTTTTTGCATAAAAATGTTATCTATACTAATAAAAGGGTAATACGCTAATTAGACCGGGCGTCTTCTGGACATCCTTCTGGACAAAGCCACGGTAGCGGGGCTGAGGCAGAGGCAGTTAGGGGCGATCAGGCCAGCAGGGGAGAGCAGTTAGGGAGTGGGCGATCAGACTGGCAGGGGAGAGCAGTTAGGAGGCGATCAGGCCAGCAGGGGAGAGCAGTTAGGGGGTGGGCGATCAGGCCAGCAGAACAGAGCAGTTAGTGGGTGATCAGGCCAGCAGGGGAGAGCAGTTAGTGGGTGATCAGACCAGCAGGGGACAGCAGTTAGGGGGTAATCAGGCCAGCAGGCAGAGGCGGTTAGGGGCGATCAGGCCGGTAGGCAGGGGAGCAGTTAGGGCCAATCAGGCCGGCAAGCAGAGGCAGTTAGGGGAGATCAGGCAGGCAGGGAGGTGAGCAGATAGGAGCCAGCATTCCTGGATTGTGAGAGGGATGTCTTACTGACGGTTTAGGCCCGATCCAGGGATCGGGCCTAAAACGGCAGTCGGACATCCCCCGAGGGGTCCCGGATTTGAGAGGGTGCAGGCTGAGCTGAGGGACCCCCACGTGAATTTTGTGCATCGGGCCTCTAGTGTAATTATAAAAAAGTAATAACATCAATCTTATTACTTTCCTTCTTTAAAAAGAAATGACTATTTTTAATTAGAAAGATGTTCATTATTTTATCAGTAGAACAACTGTACCTTAACGTGTAACAATGAAATTAAGCACTTAAATAGAATACTCTGTGAAGAAAATGTGCAGCACTAAGAATGTATTGATGGACTTTTTTTTTAATTATAAAAAAGTTTCAGCAAAACCATTTCCTTCTAAATTCTGCTATTGTCACACCACTTCCCAAAAGGAATTTTAACTAATAGGTTAATATTTTATAGTTAAAAAGTTTAAATGTAATGACAATTTTACTGTAAATTGGCATTACAAATTCAATATGCACTTATTTGTTGATTTGTCCTTCTGTAGTACAGTAAAAATTTCAGGAATACTCCTAAGTGTTTTCCTTCAATTTTGTCCCTGTTTTTCAAGGTGAACCAAGATTAGTTTTCAGAGGTAGAATTATTAGTTGTGAGGGACATGTGGAAGCAAGAAATGATATATGCCATTGGCAATATATCAGCTATCATGGCTTCAGATAAAAATTGAGCTTTATGCCCAGCCAGTGTGGTCAACGGCTGAGCATCAACCAGGAACTAAGAAGTCACTGGTTCGATTCCTGGTCAGAGCAGGTGCCAAGGTTGCTCTCTCATCGATGTTTCTTTCTCTCTCTCTCTCTCTCTCTCTCTCTCAAAATCAATAAAAATATATTTTTTAAAAATTTGAGTTCTCTAATTCAGCTCTATAGGAATTAGAGTTGGCAGTTAGATATCTATCTTATTCTTGTCTCTCCTAAATATGCAGTTCTAAATCCATAAGGGAAAGGGTAAATTTAGTTAACATCTTAAAAAACCCATCAGCTAGATACTAATGGACATCTTAAATTGGATTTTAATACTTACTGGATTAATAACTCGTGGGATAACTATTTTGGTGATGATTTAATTACAAGAACAATGTACTATACAACATGGTGAATGGTAGTTAAAAAGTTATGGCTATAGCCTGGCTGGTGTGGGTCAGTGGTTGAGTGTCGTCCCATGCACCAAGAAGTCACTGGTTCAATTCCTAATCAGGGCACATGCCTGAGTTACTGGCTCAATCCCCAGTGAAGGGTGTGCATGAGGCAGCTGATCGATGTTTTTCTCTCTCTCCTTCTCCTTCCACTCTCTGTAAAGTCAATAAAAACATATATATATGTATATATATACATATATATATATATATAGATCAAGAAACTAGGCTCTTCTCTATCCATTCACACTGGAAGTTAAAATAAAAACAATATATATATAGGCTCTTCTCTATCCATTCACATTGGAAGTTAGAATAAAAACAATATATATATATTTGTTGTTGTTAATCCTCACCCTGCAAGGGGCCCAGGTCGGGGAGGAGCCTGTAACCAAAGTATATGCCCTTGACCAGAATCGAACCCGGGACCCTTTGGTCTGCAGGCCAATGCTCTATCCACTGAGTCAAACCGGCTAGGCTAAAAACAAATTTTTAAAAAGAGTTATAAGTGTCTTAGGAGCTCAGTGCCACCATTTCCCCCATGTTAAAGGAATTAGAAAGGTGTGGGGAGACTGACATTCATAGAGAAAGTGCAGGAGGGAATTACATGTGTAAAGTCAGAGCTGTGAAGTTTTAGTAATTGTGAGAAAAGTGGCTGGAGTTAGTCTCGAGTACAAAGGTAGGCTTAGTTCTAACTGTGAATAGGATTTGTTTGCTAGGCTAAGGAGTCCGGCACTTATTTTACAGTCAGTAAGAAATTAATACAGGGGGGTTATATGACCAATAGATTTTTGTTGTTGATGCTAACATTGTAGAAGAAAAATTCCAATAATGGAGAAAAAGGTGACCTAGATTGGTAGCACAAAGAACTCCTCATAATTTACACTAGTAACCAGTTGAGACATGGTCAATAATAGCAATGGAGGATAGAAAAAAGAACTTGGTTTCTAGACAACTGAACACGTGTGAAAGTGAGATGAGTCAGTAGATAGAATAAGGGAGGAATCAAGACTGACAAAAACTAGTTGGAAACTTAGACAGGCTTTAACATTATTAATAGAATAACAATACAAGAAAATTAGTAAGGCTCAAGGAGGAAAGAGAAAATAGAAATAATATAAGATATTTAATGACTGCAGGAACTCCATACAGAACTGGGGAATCCCTAGCCTATAGACAGTAATTGAAATTGTGGAAAGAGGTAAGATTATCCAGAACTGAAGAGGATGAGGGGAAAACCCCCTGAGAACTATTACAATTAGATAGAAGAGGCAATAAAAGTGATGGAGTAGAAACAATCAGAGGCAAGTGAATCAAGAAGCAAGAAAGGGTTCTGAGAAATGTGACAAATGCCTAGCAAAGGTTTCAAGTAGGACAAAAATGGGTAGAATGTCCCTGAATTTGACAATTAGAAATCTGATTTTTGTTTTATTTTTGAATTTACTTAGTTTCTAGGCAATATTTGTATTTTTAATAACTTGATGAGAGTTGAAAACTAAACTCAAATATCCAAATAACACATTTATTTGATTATAAAAAGCAATTTAAGTGTAAATAGGATACTGTAATTTGCCATGGTTACACCTTAATAAATAAAGTCTAACCATCATTATGTCAACTGAAATTAGCTGAATTAGATGGTAAGCCCTTGAATATTGTACACATTGTTGTACTAAAAGGATGTTTTGCTTACATCTTTGAAAGTTTGGTTAATCAATAAGTATTAAACAAGGATAAAAATATTCCAACTTCCAATGTGAATGGATAGAGAAGAACCTAGTTTCTTGATCTTCCAAGTACAGGTAAATATATTTTATTCTAAGATGGTTTTAAATTGGCTTATACAATATCATAGCAAAAAATAATTTCTATATTTCTTCTAAAGATTTTATTTAAAATATTTACACAGAAAAGTTGAAAAAGGTGTACAGTATATACCCATATATGCAATATCTGGATTCTAAATTAAAAATTGTACTATATTTATTTATCATACATCTTTTCATTCCCATATCTACCCAAAAATCTATCTTATTTTTTGGGTGCATTTCAAAGTATGTTGCAGACATCTGCTCTTCAAACATCAACAGTTCCACATGCAAATCATAAATTACACTTTAATATTTATGTATAGTTCTTTTGTTAAGAGCTCACCAATTCTTTTTTGTTGTTGTTAATCCTCACCAAGATTATTATAGTTCTTTAGTAAAAAATAAAATTTACATATAGCAAAAGGTACAAATCTTAAGTATACCTATGAAATTTACTTATCAGTATACTGTGATTGTTTTGGAATTTGAAAATAGTTTTACTCTTTCTTTTTGATCTTTATACTTCTTTCTTTCTTGTCTTATATTACTGTGTAGGAGCTCAATTACAATGTTTAATATAAGTTATGAAAATATAAATTCTTGCCCTGATGTCTTCTTTAAAGGAAGGTTTAATATTTAATATTTAATCATTAGGTATGATATTAGCTATAGGTTTATTTGTAGAATAGAGGCCTGGTGCACGAAATTTGTGCAAGGGTGAGGGGGGTCCTTCAGCCTGACCTGCACCCTCTCCAATCCAGGAGCCCTCAGAGGATGTCCTACTGACGGCTTAGGCCCGCTCTCCCCGGGGAGCGAGCCTAAGCCACAGTCTGGCCTCCCTCTTCAGGAGGCAACCGGGCTGATCAGGGGAAGGCGCTGCTCCCATCACCCTGTTGCTGCTGCCACTGCCGGCCGCCACAGCCGCCAAGGTGTTTTCATCAACACGGACTCCAGTCATTTCACCACGAAAAAATGACAACTTTCTTTAGGCATTTTCAAGATGTCTCTTTCATGGGATATGACATGTCTTTCTTTCTTTCTTTTTTTTTTAATCCTCACCTGAGGATATTTTTCCATTGATTTTTAGAGAGTGTGGAATAGAGAGGGAAAGACAGAGAGAAACATCAATGTGAGAGGGACACTTCCATTGATTGCCTCCTGCATGAGCCTTGACCTGGGCCCCGGCCAGGGAGAAGCCTGCAACCTAGGTAGATGCCCTTGACCAGAATCGAACTGGACTCTGCGGTCGGCAGGCCGAGGCTCTATCCACTGAGTCAAACCAGCTAGGGCAGGATATGACATTTCTTAGCCCCTCCAGTAGTGGACCTTGGTTTTTTCCTCCAGGAGTGAGGTGGAAAACCCTAGATCACCTTCTTGGATTCTTATTACACAAGTTACCAAGAACACTGTGAGTGGCATACCAGGAACTTAGATAATGAGCGGTCAGAAAAGGTGTTTCCTCTGCAGCTCACGCGCAGAGGTGGGACTGCCAGCACACCCCAGCTGGCAGGCCCTGTTCTCTGCAGGCCTGCTTGCCGGCTGCCACTGCGGCTGGCAGACAGGCCCTGCTCTCTGCGGGCCTGCGCCATCCATGGCTTGCCTCACTGCGCAGCAGTCCCCTCCCACCCACCTGCGCATGCAGCCTCCTCCTGAGCAGTCATGACTGTTATGGCGTCCTGGCTAATTTCCATATTACATATTTATTTATATATATATATATCTTTATGAAATGAGGAAGTTCCTTTATTCCTAATTTGTTTCCACAGAAGGACATATGCAAAATTATAGAGCTAAGAAAGTATGGAACTTTCAAGATGATACGCTATGCTATAAAATGGTAAGGCATGAAAAGTAGACAAATAAATGAGTCTAATCATACAAAAGTCATGCTGAGGAATTATACTTTAGATTGTATTAAGGTGATAAAGGCATTAAAGCTGATGCATGGTATGATCAAACCTGTATTTTATAAAGATTACTCAGACAGTCTGGTCAGCGTAGCTCAGTGGTTGGGCATTGACCTATGAACCAGGAGGTCACAGTTCAATTCCTGGTCAGGCACATGCCTGGGTTATGGGCTCCATCCCCAGTGTGGGGTGTGCAGGAGGCAGCTGATCAACTATTCTTTCTCATCATTGATGTTTCTATTTCTCTCTCCCTCTCCCTTCTTCTATGAAGTCAATAAAAATATATTAAAGAAAAAGATTACTTGGACTCCAGTGAAGAAACTGAAGATAAATTTGAAAACTATTGCAATTATCAGACCTTGGAAATGGAAAACAGACAATGAATGGAATGAAATAACAGTTTGTCTTAAATTTGCCTATAAATATTATAGTCTTTACAATAAATGTTCCCCAAATAGATTAAAATTTAATGTCAACTTCAATTGAAGTTTAAACCCATTTTAAGAAAGCCACTGTTATTTCTCATTTTTGAACAAAAATAATGTACTGTAGTACACATCATTGTCAATGGTGAAATGTTAATTTAAAATATTTCCTTAGAGTCAGGGACAACACAGGGAAAATAAATTAGAAATTAGGGTCAAAGATTATAACATAGTACATTCAAAGAATTTCTATCTGTTTTTCAAGACTAATTCAAATGTTGTCTCCTCTCAGGTATTCCTCTCCACCAAGATTGAATTAACTCAGGATCTCTTCTGTACTTTCACCAAGGATTGCCTATCTCTTGCTAATAGCACTTAGCTCACCACTTTAATTATCTGTTAATATGTTTGTCTCTCCCAGCAGACTAAACAAGGAACACCTAATATGCAATCGTTATTGTATGAACTCCATTTCCCCAGATCCAGGCATATGTAAAGCATTTAATAATCACTGAATGAGTAAACTAAATAAATGAAAAGATAAAATCTACCACAGTTAACTTATTTTTAAAATCTCAACTACTAGAATTAAGACTAATTTCTAAAATGTAAAATATTCTTTTAAAAAGCCACCAATTATATTTGAAAGAAATAAAACAGTTTTAGGAACAATACTAGGTTCCTTGTGCTGCCAACAACAAAACAAAAACAAAAAGCTGTGTGTGTGTGTGGGGGGGGGAGGGTTGTGGGAGGCTTACTTTCTGCAGTTTGCATTATTATTTCATCAAGCTCTTTTTCCAGTTTCTCATAAATGTCTAGCCTCGCCTGATGCTCAGAGTTCTGTGTTTGGAGTTCAGTAATGCGTTTTTCAGAAGAGGACTGGAGACTATAAAATTCTTTAGTTAAAACCTATTAGTGAAAGAAAAAAAATTGCAAAGGCAGATTAAATAACAGTTAAGACAAAAACGTGATACAAAAATATTATTAGTTTTTTCCCCTCTTTTTACTAGTAATGATTCAGATATGAAGTGAAAGTAGTTCAATTGAGATGACTAAGTACAATTATTTCTACAGAAAATAATTCAGTTGTTTTTAACTGAAAATTACAAAGCACTTTATTATATAATTGAATAAAAAACAAATTTAAAAACTGAAATAGTTATAGGAGTAAGGCTAGCATTTGCTTGTTAGGATTAAAAAATGCAGTAATGCCATACTTACTTGGAGGTCATTTATCTGGAGATCGCAGCCATTTGGGAAAGGCTTAAAAAGCCATGTGCAAAGTGATACACTCATAAATGAGCCCTTTAGTTTTCCATCAGAGCTCATTTATCTACCCATGCCATACTTTCAGTAAGATTTTTGGTTTCTTGAACAATCATAACTTGAAAGCAGCAAATTAAAATGTAAATGTGAAGTGCTACTTGGGGCAATATCAGAAAATATCTTTCTACATAAAGGATAAAAATGATAAATAAAAAAAACAATACAAAAGGCATGGAAATGAAGTTACTTTAAGAACAAAAATCCAGTATTCTTCAGTAATAATTCATTGAAAGAATCACTATGATGATTATAATGAATTCACCAAAAAAAGGAGACATTTCTAGTGACAAAGGGATGTTTTAATGCTTAAATTAAATTCCAATTATCTAGAAAATTTACAGACTAGTACAAACTAAATTATGAAGTGGTATTACACTTGCTTCCTTACACAGAATCAGATGTATTTCCTGAGAAGCAATATAATAGGATTTCAATCCTACCTTTGGCACTTATTAGTTGTGATCTTAGGCAATTACTTATTCTTTCTTGGTTTACCATAAATATTGTTGGAGTATTAAAGGAGAGGGTAAATTCACAGAGCTTAGCGAATGCAGAGAACACAGTAAGTGTTGAAAAATACTATTATTATTGTAAGAAGTACAATTATAATAACTTGTATTAAATGGCTCACAGAAATAGAGGTGTATGAATTTAATTACCCTGAATTCTCTGTAATTAAAACAATTTGGAAGAAAACGTATTTTCTCTATTGACATAAAGTTCACCCTAACAAATGTATGTGATTGAGTGCTATCTATGGAGTGGAAAAAGAATATGCAGAAGACCCATTTACAGTTTATAACAAGTAGAAATTACAACTTAATTTTCCTTAATCTATTCTGTATCATTTCCTTCAATGATTTTCATTAAAACTTCTCCCCAAAATAAATTAAACATTATCCCCTATCCTCCAAATATATTCCTTTGGAGAGTGGAGAAAGAATAACATGGTAATAATATTTTTTAGGATGATTTCTAATGTCCCTGATTGGGTCAGCAAAAGAAAATTCAAGTTTTAGCATTATTTCTTCTTGCTTGCTAGGAATTTGTTTTTTAGAGAAGGTGGCCAGTGGGACAGGACTGGGTGAAATGAGGTGGACATGCCCTGGAGCCAACCTCCTGCGGTCACTCCCCGGCCAGCAGCACCTAGGGCGGTGCCAGGTCTCGAAGGGCATCTGCAGTGAGCAGGATCCCTCCGGCAGGTGGGGTCCCTCGGCCTGGCCTGCGGGGATTGGGCCGAAATCTGCAGTGCGCATCCCCCAAAGGGTCCCAGAGTGCGAGAGGGCACTCTGCAAAGTTGCTGTCACTCGGCAACTCCTGCATTGAGTATCTGCCCCCTGGTGGTCAGTGCATATCATACCTACAGGCTGATCGGCCAGTTGGCTGGTCGCCTTAGCCTTTTATATATATAGATAAAGAAATCACGACATAGTGAAAAAATCTGGGGCTTTCACATAGTTCAATCTATTGGGATGTAATTCATTAAGAATCTGGTTGCTGATGGCACTAACTCTACTGATAAACGAGAGGATTAGTAAAGACAGTGTTAAATGACTGCCCCACAAAACAGCTGATATTTTTCACTCGTATCCCATTTCCCCCAACCAAAACAACAAAAGGCACACACAAAGAAAAGCTGCAGAAATAAATATCTAAAGAGATAAAGAATAAAAAAGTTGAAAATAGGATATTTCATAAAATATTATTTTAAGATGAGATTTTAAAAATAGTATTAAATTGAGAGATATGATTTAAAATTCTCCATGACATAGAGGAGAAATCCGCAGAAACTTCTGATCAGAGATATCTTCCAATACCTCTGTACCCCATGGGGGAGAATTCCCTTTCAGTATGGATTTGTCTGAGTGACTGCTCTAAACAAATTCACAACTGTTTCTGAAAAGCCAAAGAACTTTATTATTAGACCTATGAAAGGCTATTCTATTAAAGTTTCTTCAGGAAAAAACAATATATACACATTTGAGCTTAAACATTAGTATATAAAATAGGTCAACTGCTTTTAGGACTCCATTAAATACCAAAATCTCAGTGGATCATTCCTCTCTTTAAATAACTTAATGATAATAAAAAATTACATAAAATTATATTTATATATATGTACATGTAAATCTGTAATACACAATTAAAGGCCAAAAATTACTTTTAAAAAGATAAAATATAAAAAGCCAGTGTTTTGAGAGCCTTTACCAATTGATAACTAAGACAAATAAATTGTCCAAAAGTTGTAAGTTCATGACAGTGTTCGGTAAAAGCCACAAAAAGTACATAATAATTGTAATATGAAGGTACTCTTTACCCTTCACAAAATATTTTTCTGTAAATTCATTTTAAATTAGAAACACCTTCTAGTATTTCAGAACAACAACAAAAAAGATTCAAACAATGATACTATATTAGCATTCACCAAACCACTCATTCACTCATAAAATATTTATTGAGCAGTCCCTGTCCTCTCAAGGCTCCTAGTTTAACTGAGGAGAAAATGCACAGAAATTCCCCTAAAACCTCAGTTTTTATCAACCAGAGTTTCCAGGATCACAATATTTCTTACAAAGGTGTTTTTCCACATGAGACATTTACACAAAGGAACACCATAATTACTATTCAGCTGCACCCACAGACCAAGTGGGTATATCTATGGGAGAGCAGTTTTCACACTGCAAGTTGCAGCCATTACAAGGTCATGAAATCAATTTGGATTGCAACCAGCTAAAAATGACAAAATACAATGGTTTAGAAAACATAAGCATTGTATATTGTAAAGTGTTGTTTAGTGAAATGTTTGTTTCAGAAGTATCCAGAGAAAGGAAGTGATTCTCTATTTTCCTATACACCCTGCTCCAAGACACATCCTTAAGTACAGTCATGCAATATGAAAAGGAAAAGAAATTATGAAATTTAAAGCATGGAAAACATAACTTGCAAAAGACGAGTTCCAAATCAGTTAGTCTAATACAGTCTCATCGAAAATGTATGGAAGAATCTTCCATAGTAGATTATGACTGTGACATTTTCCTGAAGAAGGTATCTGAAAATGCTGAACACCGGTTTGCTTTAGCAGTGGACACAATCTACATTTTTTACTTATGTTTTCTTAACTATGTAGGTATGTAATATCATTTTATGTTTTCCCTAAGGCTTTATTTTCTAATAAACCCTTTATTTTGTTAATCTTAGTTTTACTTACCAAAGTACTTTTCAGAAATGTAACCTCTGAGATATTGTAATGAATACTTACACTGCTAGCTAATTAATCATGATAATGACATTACTGAATCTTTCTTTTAAAAAATATATTTTTATTGATTTCAGAGAGGAAGGGAGAGGGAGAGAGAGGTAGAAATATCAATGATGAGAGAGAATCATTGATTGGCTGCCTCCTGCACACCCTCTACTGGGGATCGAGCCTGCACCCTGGGCATTTGCCATTGACCAGAAAAGAACCCAGGACCCTTCAATCCATAGGTCGTTGCTTTATCCACTGAGCCAAACTGATTAGGGTGACATTACTGAATCTTTCATTAAATATTTTTAATGAGTGTTTCCCTCACATCTAAAATATTCAAAAACATGATTGCATGTAATCATACAATGCATGAATACAGCAAAATATAAAACTTATACTAATTAAAAATCTTTTAATTATCTATTATTAGACATTTAAGTTATTTCCAATTTTTTACTGTAATAAATAATACTGTGACATATATCATTAATATAAACCTTTATAAGCATGGCTTATTACTAAATTCCTTTAACTAAAATTACTAGATCAATTTTTTAAGGACATTAAACAGATTACCATGTTGTTCTAACTACATGAGATTTCCCATTTAAGGATGCTCTTGCCAGCAAAAAGACCTATATAAAGGTTTAAAAAAAAAGTTTAAATTTTTGCATTTCTTTAATTATTTCTTATCAATTTGCATTTCTTCTTTTGGAAACATTCCATTCCTTCTTTCCACCTATTTATCTGGAAAAGGAACACAGGTCCTCTTGATAAGAGTGCTTTTAAAAATAAGGACAAATGCAGAGCAAAAGGAACCCTCGTGTACTGTGCTGGTGGGAATGCAGACTGGTGCAGCCACTGTGGAGAACAGTATGGAGTTTCCTCAAAAAACTAAAAATGGAACTCCCATTTGACCCAGTGATCCCACTTCTAGGAATATATCCCAAGAAACTAGAAACACCACTCAGAAAGGATATATGCTCCCCTATGTTTATAGCAGCACAATTTACCATAGCTAAGATTTGGAAACAGCCTAAGTGCCCATCAGCAGATGAGTGGATTAGAAAACTGTGGTACATCTACACAATGGAATACTATGCTGCTGTAAAAAGGAAGGAACTCACCATTTGCAACAGCATGGATGGAGCTGGAGAGCATTATGCTAAGTGAAATAAGTCAATCAGAGAAAGATAAATATCACATAAACTCACTCACTTGTGGAATATAATGAACAACATAAACTGATGAACAAAAACAGATCCAGAGACAGAGAAGCATTGATCAGACCATCAAACCTCAGAGGGAAGGCAGGGGAGGGTGGGAGTAAGGGGGGGAGATCAACCAAAGGACTTGCATACATGCATATAAGCCTAACCAATGGACACAGACACTAGGGGGGTGAGGGCATGAGGGGGGGTGGGGGGTGTTGGGAGGGCAATGGGGGGATAAGGACACATATGTAATACCTTAATCAATAAAGAAAAAAAAATAAAAATAAGGACAGGCCCTTTCTCCTACATAACACAAATATTATTTATAAAGCCTAATATGATATAGACCTTTACTTATGGAGCTCACCTGCTATGCTATTGAAAGAAAAGTTTGTACATATACCTCCAGTTTTTTCTGATATTTTTCACATTCCAACTGACACTGTGTGAGATTCCTTGCAGTTTCCTCTTGTATAAGCTGAACACGCTCACTTTCAAAAGACTTTAATTTACTTTGATGGAGAAATTCTGTTACTTTGCTCTCTGTACTAAGTTGTAGTTCTCTGTACCTGAAAGAAGAAGGATGGCTATGAGACTTTAAAGAAATCTTGATGATTTATATAAACATAAACATTACTTCTATTTTTCCACACCTTCATTTTATTATGCAGTTAATAACATTTATTCAGCAAAGCTCTTGTAAATAATTTAGACAGGCATATGTATGAAAATATGCTAAATCCAGAGAATAAAATATACCAATTAAAAACTTCCTCTAATGCACCTTATTTTCATTCCTTCCATCTAAAAGTAATATTGCCTGTTTATTATTATTATTTTGTAAAGTTTTTAAAATAAAAAATGGTAAGAGCAAGTTTCAGTTATATTGCTTAAAATGATTTAATTTCTATATATTTTACAGACCTTCTTAAATCTACAGCATTGCCTCCAAGCTTGCTATTTCATTCTAAGTCTAATCACAGATGGAGAAGAATGGCATAAAATATGTACATTAAACTGCAAATTCTTGAGACACTTATGAAATAAAATTTTAGATCAGCAAAGCATATATATATATATATATATATATATATATATATACTTGGATATTACAAGAAAACATAATGTACAAATTACAAAGATAAATATATAAGTACAAGTAGTCTACTACAATACAGATAAGGAATATTCTTCATTTCATAGATATAATTAGTAATAAAAATATTTGCATTTTACAATATAAATCACCGCATATTATAAATTTAAAAATGCCTTAGGTGGATTATGTTCTAACAGAAAGCAAAACACAGACACATTATACCTTTTTAGAGCTATTCTGAACCCAGGATAGGGTTAAATATGTTACTAAAATTCATTTATTCAAATGTTTATTGAGCTAGTCCATATGCCAAGTAAATATGTATATAATGGTAGACAAAAATTTTCCCCCTTAAAGAATCTAGTTTGCTTGGGAAGACAGGCAAAAAAACATGAAAATTCGACAGAATATATTAAGTGCTTCATGAGGGTAATTCCTGATTTCACTGGGAACATATAGGAAGGAGACCTAAATTGGTTTGTATAGGTGTGCGTGTGCATGTGCATGTGCATGTGTGTGTAAGTCAGGAGGAGGTATGGGGTGGGAAGTATTCTAGGAAGAAAGAAGTGTATGGGTATGGTAGGGAAGCAGAGAGCATACTGTTTAATTCATGGTATCTCCTTAAAGCAGCGGTTCTCAACCTTCCTAATGCCGCGACCCTTTAATACAGTTCCTCATGTTGTGGTGACCCCCAACCATAAAATTATTTTCGTTGCTACTTCATAACTGTAATTTTGCTACTGTTATCAATCGTAATGTAAATATCTGATATGCAGGATGTATTTTCATTGTTACAAATTGAACATAATTAAAGCATAGTGATTAATCACAAAAACAATATGTAATTATATATGTGTTTTCCGATGGTCTTAGGCAACCCCTGTGAAAGGGTCATTCGACCCCCAAAGGGGTCGCGACCCACTGGTTGAGAACCACTGCCTTAGAGCAACCATATTAGGTTTTGCAGATGAGGAACCTGAGGCTCAGAGATATAAAATATTTCTTTAACAGGAAGAAACTGCTAGTATATTTTAGGTTAGGTTTCAAATCCAGCTATATTTGACTCTATAGCAATGACCTTTCCACTATTACATAATATATTTTTTTTTAAAAATTTTATTTTTGAAAATATTACATATGTCCCCCTGTTCCCCCCATTGACCCCTTCTAGCCCAGAGGCTTCTTACACTATCTTCATATTTTTGGATTCTTTTTTCTCTTCTGATTGGGTGTTTTTTGCTTCCTCATATTCCATATTGTTGATTTGATTCTCAGAATCCTTCACTCTACTGATGAATCCCTGTAAATTATTCTTTATTTCAGTTAGTGTATGCTTCATTTCTGACTGGTCCTTTTTCATATCTTTGATGTTCTCATTAAGGTTCCTGAAATTCTCACTAGGTCCCTTGAAGCTCTCATTAATTCCCTTGAAGGTCTCATTATGTCCTTTGAAGCTCTCATTAAAATCCTTGAGCACCCTTATAACCATGGTTTTGAACTTAGTATCCAGTAGTTTGCTTGCTTCCATTTCATTTCGTTCTTTTCCTGGAGATTTCTTCTGTTCTTTCATTTGTGATGTTTCTTTGTCTCCACATATTTGGCTGCTTCCCTGTGTTTGTTTCTATGTATTAGGTAGAGCTGTTGATGTCTCCTGGAATTGGTAGAGTGTCCTTTTGTAGTTGGTGTCCTGTAGGGCCCAGTGGCTCAGCCTCTCCAGTCACCTGAGCTGGGCATTCTAAGTGTGCCTGTGTGGGCTGTGTGCACTGTCCTGTTGTAGTTGAGCCTGGCTTGCTATTGGCATCACTTGGAAGGATTGACCCCCAGGCCAATGGCTGTGAGGACCAACTGTGACTACAGTGGAAGAGCTGTTGTGCAGGAGATACCCCTATGCGGCAGGACTTGCTTTAGTGCTGAGTCTGCCCCTTGAGTGTGCTACTTGTGGATGTGGTAGGGTTGTAATCTGGCATGGTCTGAAGCTGACCACAGGGTGCACTGGCTCTGGGGCCTCCATGGAGGTGCAAAGTCAGTTACTTCCTGTGCCCTGCTTGGGGCCACCCCTACAGAGTGATCTGCAGATGACTGCTACTTGTGTTGGGCTTGGAGATACCCAGGAGAGGCCAAGCTGTGAACCAAGGCAGGCTTCTGCTAGTGCTGGGCCTGGAGCCTCTTACTGAAAGGTATGGGGCATGCTGAGGCCAGCTGCTGCTTGTTTGAAAGATTTCAGAAAAGTCTGAAGCCTGAGCAAGGACAGGCTATTCATATGGAAAGACCACTGCAAACAGCTTGGGGATGCAAATTGGAGTCATCAGAGCCAAGTGAACAGTGTGAGCCAGGTTGATGGAAACTCAATATGGCGCCTGCTCTGTGGCAGGGGAGGACTCAGCATAGGAACAATGACTTCTGCCAGAACTTGTGTCTGGGAGAAAGCTGCCTCCCAGTTCTTGCCCTGATGCCAGACAATTTAGTTCCACCCTGAATGTCCCTGAATCCTTTCAAGATGCTGCCCAAGCATTAGAGCTCAGAGGGAATGAATCCAAGTAAGTCCGTGCACCAGCCCTTTCAGAGGAACACTTGGGACTCCAGCAGCCTCTGTGTCACTCAGCCACAATCCCTGCTGGTTTTTACAGCCCGAAGTTATGGGACTTCTCTTTCTGGTACTGGAACCCTGGGTTGGGGGGCCTGGTGTGGAGCTGGGACCTCTTGACCTCTGTAGCCAAGTTATCCCTCCTGATTAAGAAAATGCTATACATGGGTATTGGACCAGCTTTTTCTGCACCTTCACCCCTCCTGCCAGTCTCGATGTGACTTCTTCTTTAAATCTCTAGTTGTAGGACTTCCGTTCAGCCAGATTTTAGGCAGTTCTGAATGATGGTTATTCTGTAGTTTATTTGTAATTTTGGTCATGAGTTTCCTCAGTTTCAAAGAATGCTCTCCAGGTCCATCCATGCTGTTGCAAATGGTAAGAATTCCTTTTTTTTTTTTTTTTCCGCAGCTTAGTATTCCATTGTGTAGATGTACCACAGTTTTTTAATCCACTCATCTGCTAATGGGCACTTAGGCTGTTTCCAAATCTTAGCTATGGTAAATTGTGCTGCTATGAACATAGGGGAGCATATATCTTTTCTGACTGGTGTTTCTGGTTTCTTAGGATATATTCCTAGAAGTGGGATCACTGGGTCAAATGGGAGTTCCATTTTTAGTTTTTTGAGGAACTCCATACTGTTCTCCACAGGGGCCACACCAGTCTGCATTCCCATCAGCAGTGCACGAGGGTTCCTTTTTCTTTGCATCCTTACCAGCACTTGTCATTTGTTGATTTGTTGATGATAGCCATTCTGACAGGCGTGAGATGGTACCTCATTGTTTTGATTTGCATCTCTCAGATGATTAGTGACTTTGAGCATGTTTTCATGTGTCTCCCCATTGACCTTTAGTTGGTGAACTGCTAGGCTGTGGATCTTGTAGTATGGATCTGGGTCTAGGCTCTCCTCCTCAGCACTCACATCTTTGTCAGTGGTGTGGCTGGTGGCAGCAACACTGGCCTGGCTTAGTTGTTTCTCACTGAGCTTCTTCTGCTTGGCCTCCTCCGCTTTCTTCTGAGCTTTCAGGCATCTCTTTAGCTCATTTTTGGCTCACTGCTGTCCACATTCACCTTAGGCCCTTGCACCACAGCCATCTCTCTGGAGGCCCAAACTGAAAGCTCATTGTCCCATGGGCGAGAAGCAGTAAAAATTATTTCACTCAAAGAGTGTGTTAATTCCATATTTTAACTGACATGAAAATGTCCCTGTACTCTGAGAATAAGTTGTTTTATAAATGTATAAAACATGTGAAATCAATACCTAATTTGTATGCTAAGCTATAGAAAACACTAGACAAATTACTAAAATAAATTCTGGATAAGTAATTTAGAATGTGATATTGACCTTTAAAATAATTTGTTTTGAAAAGATTAAACTGCAAAGTTTGCCTTCTTATGGATTCAGGACATTGTGAATAATTCTAAGATCAATGCAAACTCCAAGTAAGAAATTAAAGATTTAGCTTTTAGATTCCATCTGGTTTTATTCATTATATGGCATTCGAAAGTCACTTTTAGCACTATTCTTTCCTTACATTAAAAAGTTAAATAACAAAGTCATCATCTAGAAATCTCAGAATACTAAGTTTAATAAATTGAAAAGCCTAATGTTAATTCTATAGATCAAATGAAATTTGAAAATACTAAGTTTAATAAATTGACAAAACAAATGACAATTTTATAAATTAAATAATTCTAAACGATTAACCTATTCCCACATTGTTTATACCATGAAAAAAATCTCCCTCAAATAATTATGCCTTTGCACTAATTATCATTTTAATTTGTTAAATTGAACAGTGAAAATGCTGAAGAAACATTAGAGCTGCAAAAACAGTTCCAGCAGTGAGGAGTGGACAGCAGTAGCATAACATAACTTGAGAGTTTAAGGTAACTCCCTCTGACTTGTTTTGCACATATAACCAGTCACAGTTTACTGTGTTGACTCATCTTCTCATTTTATCCTCTTAATGTGAACGTCTTATTTAAATTAAGTCAATATTATTTATATGTTAACAACTTTATGTTTGATATTGTAAGAGGTCAAATTTCCTATAAAGTTAAATTATAATCAGAATCTCTAATTATCCTCACAAGCATCTCATCCCAGGGCCCAAATTTGGCTAGATAATTCTTTATGCTACATTTGGAACTGGGTTCTTCTAGTTTTCTTATGACTCACTCATATATCACATACTATTGGAAAAAATCCATATATATAAAAGGCTAATATGCAAAGTGTCCCCTCGGGAGTTCGACCGGGAGTTTGATTGCTTGCTATGACCTGTGCTGACTACAAGGGGGTGGCGCGGAATGAAGCCCTGGCTGGCAGCCAGCAGTGGGGAAGGAAAGCCCCAGCTTGCAGCTGGAAGGCCCTGATCGGCCCTGATCGCCGGCCAGGCCTAGGGACCATACCCGTGCACAAATTTCATGCACCAGGCTTCAAGTAGTGATATAAAATACTAGAATTAAATGCTTGCTCTTAAGGAATATTCACTGCAACAGATTTGGGGGCTGGATGTATAAGAAGACATGTTAAAAGCTGAAAATCAGCTATATGATAGGGAGCTACAAAGATGTTAATCCTTAAGAAATCCTCGCAGGCTATGGTGAATTCAATTTCAGGTAGCATGGCGTGTTTTATAATGCTGAGAAATAACCACAGGAGAGACATCTACATGGCACTGGAATCTCAGGATTGGGAGAACTCATTCGAACAAAAGCAATAGATAAAACACTAAATAACAATAAGTTTTCATAACAATGTTTACCTCATCAATCTTTACATATGTATTATGGCAAAGGCTTTGCTCATTACACTCTAATGTATTAAACTAAGAAATGTATATAGTTTATTCCCAATATCAACAAGGTTATCATTAATAAAAAAGTGAAAGACCCACAACATTATTAGCCCTTTATTTAAACTTAGTTTTTTATTCCAATGAGAAACAACATCTGATCTTTCAATGTTGTCCACAAAATATTAATGGCTTCCCTGATATTAAAACTGGATATTTATTCTGAACCCAGTTATTTAATCTCATTTGGTAGATAGGTATGCCAAGGCAAAATACTCAAAAAGTATTATATTCAGTGGTGAGGTTCCTGTAATCACCAGGACCAGGAAGTAGTCCTTTCAGCAAGACATTTTAAGAGCTGCTTGTTTGGAAGTAAGGAAGTGGATGATGCAAGGCATTTGACTGTGTACAGGAGGACAAGTGTGTGTAGATAAAGAGTACAGAAAATAAAATCTGGACAAGAAAGATTGGTAAGGGAAGCAAAGCAAAGTAATAGGATTTCCAGTTACTGGTAAGGGTTCAGGAAAGGATTTTTCCAGTAGTCAGGCATTAGGTAGATGAACTGGGCAGAAACTATTGAAGGGTTCTCGGGGTCAATACAGAGAAAATACTGTGGTTTAGAAGAATACATGGGAGGAGGTAGTCATGGCTGAACCACTAAATCCTTTATGTGAGGAGGTAATTTAATTCTAAATTCTGAAGCAAATGGGACAGAGACTGCTGATAAACTTTCAACATGTAAAAAGAATGCTTTGAAACAGAGTTGGGCCTGAATCTCCAGATGGAATACCTTGGGTGGATGGTGGATTTTGCTGTGGGACATTGAAGTTAACAAGGGCAGAGGCTGACATCTCTAATCCACTGAGAATCAATCTTGCTGACAGGTGTTTTAGACTCCTCTTTCACTTTATTTTTTTAATGAGGCCTCCCTGAGTTTGATATCCAATTCCCCTAAATTATTCATTTTGGTTGAGCTAATAACTAATCCACACCTTAACTACTTTGTACTTGCTATTTCAATTTCAGGGGGATACACTCATTTTCATACTGTTTACAAAATTTTGGTTGTATTTCTAGACCTGTACCACATATTTGAAATGCCTCTGGATGAGTAATGGAATGATAGTTAACCAAATCCTAAGATTCACTTACTCCAATTAAGAACTGAGCAAAAAACTGTTTGTTTGAATTTTCTGCTCCTGTGGCTGAGGAAAGCCAATGGTCTTAGGTTAAAATACTAAACCACTGACTTTTCAAGTCTCTCTAAAGTTTTTTTCTTGTTCTCAATAGTACATCTATATCTATCTATCTATCTATCTATCTATCTATCTATCTATCTTAGATCTACATCTAATATTATATTCACTAATATTCTACCAACTACATAACTAAAGCATAATGAGTATAAGGTACAAGACACAATATTTTTTACAAAGGTACATATTTATTTATTCTTAAAAACTACTATTTTATATAGGGCAAACTTTTCATTAATCAGGATATTTCATTACTCTAAGAAAGATATCACGAGAGGGAACCAAGATGGCAGCATAGGTAAATGCCGGTACTTGCCACCTCCCACAGCCACATCAAAATTACAACTAAAACACAGAACAACCATCATCCAGAACCGCCTAAAAGCTGGCTGAATGGAAGTCCTATGACTAGAGAAGTAAAGAAGAAAGCACATTGAGACTGATAGGAGGGGTGGAGGTATGGAATGGGCTGGACCGGCACCCACATGTACCTCTTTTTTAATCACGAGAGAAATTATCTCTGTGGAGGCTTCCATGAGGAGCAAGAGGTTCCATACCTACACCAGACAACCAGCCCAAGCTCCCAGAGCTTGGAAGAGAAGTCCCCACAACTATGGGCTGTAAAAACACTGGAGCTTAGTGACCCAGAGGCTGCCAACAACCCAAGTGTCCCTTTGAAGGGCTGGCAAATGAACTAAAATTATAAGGTCCTGCTTCCTCTGAGCTCCAGCACCAGAAGATGTTGGGGGACCCAGACACATACCAGGAGAAACTGGATTGTCTGGCATTGGGGCAGGAACTTGGGGGCAGCTTCTCCCAGACTGGGGTGCTCGCAAGGGTCATTGTTCCTGTTGTGGGACCTACCCTGTTGCAAGGCTGACTGGCACCCATATCTGAATTTCCATCAATGTGGCCCACACTGTTTGTTCTGCCCTGGTGACTCCTGAGACCCCACCCCACCCAATTTGCAGCCCACCCAAGCTTTTTGCAGCAACTTTTCCATATGAATGGCCTGTCCTGCCTCAGGCTTCAGACTTTGCTAAAATCTCACAAACAAGCTGCAACTGATGTCAGTGTGCTCCAAACCTATCAATAAAAGTACCAAGACCTGGCATTAGCACCAGCCTGCTTTGCTTCACAGCTGGGCCATGCCTGGGTACCTCTAAGCCCAATAAAAATAGCCCCTGCAGGGTAGCCCCAGGCTGTGGCTGACTTTATACCTTCCTGGAGCCCCCAGAACCAGTGTACCTGAAGGACAGCTTCAGAACATAGCAGATTACAACTCTACACATCTACAAGCAACATACGCAAGGAGCAGACTCAGTGGGCACCAAAGCCCCACTGAAGCAAGTCCTGTTCCATACGGGTGTTTTCTGCACAACAGCTCTCCCACTGTAGTTGCAGTGGGTCCTCTTCACAGCCAATTTGGCCAGGAGGTCAATTCCTCCTAGAGATACCAATAGCAATCAAGGCCCAACTACAAGACTGTGCACACAGCCTACATGGGCCCACCTAGAGTTCCCAGCTCAGGTGACTGGAGAGGCTGAGCCACTGGGCCCTACAGGATACCTACTACACAAGGCTACCCAATTCCAGGAGACATAGCAGCTCTACCTAATACGTGGAAACAAATACAGGGAAGCACCCAAATATGCAGAAACAAAGAAACATCTCAAATGAAAGAAACAAAACCAAGCAAATTACTGGATACAGAGTTCAAAACCATGGTTATAAGGTTAATCAAGATCTTCATGAGAGCTTAGAGGGACTTAATGAGCCTTTCAAGGATCTTAGTGAGAATGTCAAAGACATGAAAAAGGACCAGTCAGAATTTAAGCATACAACAACTGAAATAAAGAATAATTTACAGGAATTCAACAGTAGAGTAGAAGATTTTGAGAATCAAATCAATGATTTGGAATATGAGGAAGCAAAAAACACTCAATCAGAAGAGCAAAAAGAAAATGAATAAAAAAATATAAAGATAGTGCAAGGAGCCTCTGGGACAACTTCAAGGATACCAACATTTGCATTATGGGGGTGGCAGAAGAAGAGAGAGTGCAAGATATTGAAAATCTATTTGAAGAAATAATGACAGAAAACGTTCCCTACCTAGTGAAAGAAATAGACTTACAAGTCCAGGAAGTGCAGAGAGTCCCAAACAAGAGGAACCCCAATAGGCCCACACCAAGACACATCATAATAAAAATGCCAAGGGTTAAAGACCATGAGAGAATCGTAACACACTGCGGACGGATCATGAGAATTCTTGCTTCATATTACACAATGTTTTACAAAGTATCATACCTTAAAAAGATATTAGCTTGCAAAAACATGTAATAAATAACTTCAAACAATGGTATTTAATTTTAAAGTGTGCCTTTAACATTTATGTAAAATGTTTTTTGTACTCGTTCAATAGAAACTTATCTGGGTAAAGCTAGCAATAAAACTACTGGTCCAGCAAGAGAAAAGCAGTTAGTTACCACAAAGGGAGCACCCATATGACTGTCAACAGAAACTTTGCAGGGCAAAAGGGAGTGGCAAGAAGTACTCAAAGTGATGAATAGTGAGAACCTACAACCAAGATTACTCAACCCAGCAGAGCTATCATTTAGAATTGAAGGTCAGATAAAGAGCTTCTCAATCAAGACAAAGCTAAAGGAGTTCACTACCAAACCAGTATTACATGAAATATTGAAGAGAGAAGAAGAAAGAAGAAAGAAGAAGGAGAAGGAGAAGAAAAAGAAGACGAAGAAGACGAAGAAGATGGAGGAGGAGGAGAAAGAAGAGGAGGAGGAGGAGGGGAAGAAGAAATAAAATATATGAACAATAAAATGACAATAAATACATATCTATCTATAATTGATTCTAAAAATCAAAATAAACAAACAAGAAATCTAATGAACAAAATAAACTGATGAATAAAATATAATCAGAGGTATGGGAACATGGAACAGACTGACGAGTCTCAGAGGGAAGGGGGGTGGGAGGGGGTGGTAAGAGATTAACCAAAGGCCTTATATGCACCTATGGACACAGACAATAGGGTGGTGAAGGCCTCCGGGTGGGAACTGGTTGGAAGGAGGCGGGGGAGGGGGGGAAACGGGGACATCTGTAATACTCTCAATAAAAAATCTTACCTGATATGTATAAAATATGGTTTCCCCACATCCTCACCAACATCTGTTATTATCATATATAAAAATGTTTGCAATGTACATTATATGTGAACCATCCCTCCAAATAGATTTTCTACCCTTTTGCCCTGATATTATAACTTAAAATTTTTCCTATGCTATTAAACTCCTTTCATAACTATTACTTTACTGTCCCCATAATTCTTCATTCTTAATTATTCCACTATAGTAATACATTTAGCTTCTCCCCAATTTCCCACACTAAATATCAGTACCTATCTGATGCTAAGGGTTATAATCTTAATAAAGTCAGAAGGAAGAAGATCATTATAATTAAAGGCTGCTCTAAGGACTGGGATAAAGTAACCATACTGAGCATTGCCTCGATGTGTGTGGAAAAGCACAGAAGCCCAACTGTGCCTATTTTGTTGAAAGATATTATCATTTGGATCCATATATTCTGATGTGTTTCTTCAAAAAAAATAAAACTTGACTCATTACTTACATACATATTTAGACATGTATCATGGATACATCAAAACCATATAAGGACATTTTCAGTTATATAAAAAGAAAAAGAAGATCATTCCTGAAGAAATGATATCACTATAGGTAAAAATATCTGGGAGAAGGGAGGATGGAAAAAGAAGTTAGTTGTTTTTACATTACACAGTTTAACTTAAAACAGTAATTTTACTAAAGGCAACTAAAATTTTTGATATGAGGAATTTTAAAAAATGAAAAATTAAGTACTTTCCACTTAAATAATTTTGGCTGAGATCTATTTTCCTTCTTACAACACAGTTATTAGCCAAGTAAGAGATGAAGTATTTATGACATCATCAATGTCTAGTAAATTAAGTCTTTGGTTGATTACTTTTTTAATATCCTGAAAACATTTAAAAAAAGATCTCTGAACCCAGAAATAAGCACCCTTGCTCTGCCATACCCAAGTTATAATTTCTAATCTGTTACTTTAAAAGAGCAAACAATTTTTTATGTAGTTTTAATATATTTCATAAAGTATCAAATTAAAGTACATTTATATAAATACAATTTACAACTGAATTTTGAAAGGTAGATTTGTGAAAATCTATTTCTTTAAAAAGAATTTTTCATATCGCTATACTGTATCTTTAATATTTAAATGTGATGGAACTTCCATTTGACCCAGTGATCCCACTTCTAGGAATATATCCCAAGAAACCAGAAATATCAATCAGAAAGGATATATGCATCCCTATGTTCATAGCAGCACAATTTACCATAGCTAAGATTTGGAATCAGCCTAAGTGCCCATCAGCAGATGAATGGATTAAAAAACTTTGGCACATTTACACAATGGAATACTATGCTGCTATAAAAAGGAAGGAACTCCTACCATTTGCAACAGCATGGATGGAGCTGGAGAGTATTATGCTAAGTGAAATAAGTAAGTCAGAGAAAGATAAATATCACATGCTCTCACTCATTTGTGGATTATAATGAACAACATAAACTGATGAACAAAAACAGATGTAGAGACAGAGAAGCATCAATCAGATGCTCAAAACTCAGAGGGAAGGTAGGGGAGGGTGGGGATGAAGGGGAAAGATCAACCAAAGGACTTGTATGCATGCATATAAGCATAAGTGATGGATGTGGACAACAGGGGGTGAGGGTGAGGGCAGGATTGGGGGGATGAGGGGACATTGGGGGGATAAGGACACATTTGTAATATCTTAATCATCAATAAAGGGAAAAATGTAAAAAAATAAAATATTTAAGAGAAAAAAAAAATTTAAAAAATAAAATGAAATAAAACTTAAAAATAAATAAATAAATATGATGGTTATATTCTTCAATTATACCAATTTACTAGTATTTATCAGTTGGAAAGGAGAGTAGACCAGAACCTCCTGTTATCCAGATAACATACCAGCTTTGTATATTGTAATATACCCATCTAGTGGGATGTATTTGTTTTCTTTTCTAATAGAGAAGCACTGGATGTAATGAAAGAAACTGGTAGGTGTATGTTGAACATGTGAAAGTTCTAAAGGTAGAAAACACGTTAAGAATAGTTGATGTATGTTAGAAAAGACACATAAAATTGCTTTCCTTTCATTGACAAAGAGTTCTAGTAACTAGTCTTTCTCTTTCAATTGTGAAATTTTCTAAACTGAAAAGAAAGCAGGTAGAGAAACTTGTAAAACTACGATCAGTGTTACAACAATGATTACTATAGGACAAGCAAAAGGAATTTAAAAGGCATTTGGTTATTTGTCCAAATGTTTCAACCATTTAGATGATTCCTTCAACCAGTTCACTTCTCAGCTGTAATACTACATCTGTCATTTTTGGCTTACAAGCGAATTCTTAAATGAATGTGAGAGATCTTTTTTTGCAGAGTTAAAAACGCTGAGTATGCTTAACAACTGTACTGTGGATTTATAAGAATTTCAAGCATGTATTTAGAGTAATTCAATGCATCTATCAGATCATGATCAAATAAAATATATATTATTAATAATAAAATAAATAATATGTAGTAATATTTGGCCTGCCTATAAAGGCAAAAAATACATACTGCAGGTATGTGAAGATAAAATTACTTAAATGAAACAAATATAATGAAAGGAATGTTGCCTTAAAATAAATCAAAGTATGCATGAGATAAAATTAGAGTAAAATATTTTGACGGTGCTTGAATGAGTAGCTCTTTTCCCTTTTGTGGCAACATGACAACAAACACTTAAAATTCAGCTTGAACTATCCTTTGAACTAAGAGTATTTATTATATCAGTGCTTCACAGAACTCAAAACTATTTCATGCTGCTTTTAATATATACCTCAGAGTGTTGGTCTACATTAAAGAAAAAAATTACTATATATATATATATATATATATATATATATATATATAATTCTAAAAAAGTCATAAGACTTCTGTTTTCCTTTCAGTTTTGCTGTGAACCTAAAACTACTATAAGAAAAATGAAGTCTTTAAAAAAGTCATAAGAAAAAGTATTTTTTTGGGGGGGGGGGCAGGATGCAGAATGAAGAATAATCATGGTTTTGTCCTATTTTCCTATATTATATAGATTTTAAAACAGTCAATTTGCTACACAGACAAAATACTGTAAAGGCCAAAAAGGATGTAAAAGTCATTTATTTAGACCAACTCCTATTAACAGGCAAACACTATAGATCTTAACTTATACAAATCAGTGTTCTGAAAGTGAGTTTAAAAATTCCATGACTCTAGGAAACTCCTAAATAGGAATATAGAAACCAGAGTCCTGAGTTCAAATCCATGACAGTTTGGTAGTAGAGCAAGACTTCTTTTCTTTGGCAAGGCGGAGGATGACTCCTGAGCTTGATTTTATCTAGCCCAACCAGGGACGACCATCAGGAGCATTTGTGGAGCTTATGAGAAGTACAGATGCCGTGGCTCCACCTTAGATCTACTGAATTGAAATCGCAGAAGATATACTTGGAAATGTTGAATTCTGGGTGATTAAATGCCGGGAGCCGGTCCATCCTTGCTGCTTGACACAGTCGCTGCAGAGAAGAAACATCTGCACAGCATGTTTCAAGGGACCTGGCGTATATGGCATACTGTTCTTAATGTTTGCTCCCCTTCTTGGCGCTATGTGTTTTAACCAAGGTCACCTCTCCGAGAAAGGTTGTTTCCCCAGGTAGGGATTTTTCCCTGAAGTTAGGGAGGGAATAAAATCCCTTAACTAAGTGCCAGGCGGGTAGTTAATCACTTTAAATAAGAACAATCACGCTTAAGCTACATAATCTTTACTCCCTGGAATGGAGATAAGAAACACCCTAACCTTTGTAATAGAAATTGACAGGATTAAAATCGGCTGGTATAAATACGGATGTAACAAGACAATAAACATCAGATCCTCATCACATCATCATCAGATCCTAACCAGAACCTAGCCAGAGAATCATGGGAAAAGATCCTGGACAGAA
>NW_005871225.1:1741595-1759098 GCF_000147115.1 Myotis lucifugus | reverse complement strand
TAATAATAATAAAAGGCTAATATGCACATTGACCGAATGGCAGAATGACCGGTTGCTATGATGTGCACTGGCCACCAGGGGCAGACGCTCAATGCAGGAGCTGCCCCTTGGTGGTCAGTGCACTTCCATATGGGGAGTGCCACTCAGCCAGAAGCTGGCTCATGGCTGGCAAGTGCAGAGGTGGTGGCAGGAGCCTCTCCCACTTCCGTAGCAGCACTAAGAATGTCCAACTAACGGTTTAGACCCGATCCCTTGGGGGCCTAAGCCTTTAGTCGGACATCCCCCGAGGGCTCCCTGGCTGCCAGAAGGATGTCTGACTGCAAGCTTAGGCCTGATCCCACAGGGAGTGGGACTAAGTCGACAGGTGGACATCCCCCAAGGGGTCCTGGACTGTGAATGGGCACAGGCCGGGCTGAGGGACCCCCCCCCCCCGAGGGCACAAATTTTTGTGCACCGGGCCTCTATTCTCTTAATAAATCTTTACTGAATGAGATGACTGGAGTCATATTAACCATTTATGGTATTATAAAATTAAAATTACTAAATATTTTAAGCTAAGATAGAAAACATTAAAATCTTATAAACTGATCTGATAAGGAACACTCTTTTCTGAAAAATGAAAAAAATCAGTGCATTAGGATGATTATTTCCAGGTTTAGTTGTCAGTTTAAGATGAAAACAAATTATAGGGGATGGAATAAAAAATATAAAAGAAAGAAACTGAAATGATTATAGGATAGGTATGACAGAGCTACTAGAAAGATTAAAGTTTCTAAAAATGTACAGTTTGGCTAATGACTAAGATGAAAGAAGCAGACATGACAACATTCTAAATACATTTTAAAAATAGAAACACAAAAGAGGGAGCAAAGTTAGATGTATCTTAGATATAGCTAAGTTCTGTAATGAGTTAAAGTTATTGCAAAATATATAAACAATTTTAAGAATATAAGTGCAACTCACTAGCCTACCTATAAAACTATAATAAATTCTATCATGAGGGTATGTAAAACAGAAGCAAAGAAGGAAAACATAATAATGAGAAGAACTAAATCACTTTGTTAGGTCTACTCCCCCATCTCTAAATTTCTCTCATTAGACTTAACAGACTAGGTAACTATTTATTAGGTTTTCTATAAAATATTATTTTAGGATTTTAAACAAGTGGATATAAAATATAATATTAGGCTGGTAGCACAGTGAGATAACACATATTATGATCATATTTTTATTTCTATAGTCATTTATCAAATGAGAAAGCTTATAAAATTCCAGAAGATATCTACATACCTAGGTATCTATTTAACCATATTTTTATGGCTATAAACATGACAGGATACAAATGAAATAATAAAGTACCTAATATAATAAAAAACTCAATCAACATTAATTGAATAAAAATTTTAAACATTTAAACATCCTACATTATTATTTTGAAGAAATGCCTTCTCTTCTTAAATACTTTCTTGGGCCTCACTTTTCTTCCCACACTTTCCCAAGCCTTCTTATCCTCCTCTAGGCTGGTGGAAAGTTGGCACTTTGGTTAATGCCCTGCTTCCTCCTCCTTTTCATTCACTTGCTACTGTAAACAAGTCCCAACACAGTGGGTTCTGAGAGACTTGTGACCAAAAGTCAGAGATGAATCATAAAGGCATTTTCTCAGAGAAAATCTGAATTGGCATGACTCTTTGTCAGTATGTGTAGAGATCAATACAAAAGAAAGGAGCCTAACATTTCAGCACTTTATCTTTATATTTGCTTTCTGTGTTTGTGTTTGTATTCTTCATTTAATCATCTCTAAAACTCTACCAAAGAATATTGGATTGTTCTCTTTTTAGAGGTAAAAAAACCCGAAACTCAGAAAAATTAGCAATTAAGTAGAAAAGCTGGAATTTGTACCCAGACTGCCTCACATTTCTGGGCTCTTACACTGTAACATCCCATATCCAAGAGAGAAAAAAATATTAAAAATATTTAAAGCATGTATTAAAAACACATACACTATCTCTATCAACACACCACTGGCAGGTAAGAGTGTACAGACACAACTAAAGGAAGAAGGCAGTACAGACAAAGGTCACGACTGAAAGGTGAACAAAGAGAACAGGTGAGGGGTCTCCACAAAAAGAGTCAAACACACAAAGGCGCGGCAAGGGTAGAGGAAACCTGTGTTTTGGGTCAGAGGTTAAGGAGGTTCAGGTCATTAGAGGTTGTTAACGATGTCCTAGAAGGAAGTCTAGAGAAAAGGTATTTTGTTTTCGACTAAGTTGGCTCTGTGTCCTACCAATACTTAAGAGTATCGGTGTGACTATAAGATAAGGCCTGGGTACTTTTGAGTACTTATGAAATCTCTCCCATTGAGTATCCTCTCAATCACTTTACTTTAAACTATAATACTGTTCAGGAAGACACACTGGCTTAGAAAGACCATAATCAATGAAAATTTTGAATATTGTTATTGTTCACTGGAAGAAAACAAACATGGAAGCAAAGACATTTAATACAGATTTATAATGATTTCTGGAACGCAGCCACACAACTACACTGAAAACAGGTTTTACAGATTATTTTAATAAGAAATATAATTAATCACATTTTGAAGATCAAAAACACACCAGAAGTACAAATGGAAAAAAAATTTTTTTTTTAATTGTAATAGAAGGAACTTGTGACTAAAGATGAAAATACAATGACAATGTCACGTAGGGATTCAAACAGTAAAAAAAATAAAATAAAATAAAACAAACATTTGTATATGTATCAGGATGGTAATATGATTTGGAAAACTGTGTTAGATGAGTCAGAAAGTGCCTCAACTGGCTCAGCCAGTGTGGTTGAGCAATGACCCGTGAACCAGGAGGTCATGGTCAGAGCACAGGCCTGGGTTGCAGGCTCAATCCCCAGAAGGGGGTGTGCAGGAGGCAGCCGACCAATGATTCTCTCTCATCGATGTTTCTGTATCTCTATCCCTTTCCCTTCCTCTCTCTGAAATCCGTAAAAACATTAAAAAAAAAAATAAGTGCCTCAATCGACCTTGAAGGTTCATGTGATGAGACTAAAGTATTCTTTAACATAATGTAATTTAAAATATTTACATATAAATTAGGCAAAGATTCTGAAGTCAGACTTGGTGGGCTCAAATTCCATACTTACTCCTTACTATTTGTGTCTCAGTTTCCATATCTATAAAATGGGATTAATAATGGTAACAAGCTAATCATATTATGAGGACTAAATAAGAAAATGCTATTAAAATGCTTAAAATTGTGCTGGTACAGTAAGCACTATGTAAGTGTTTGCTGAATAAGATTACATATTCAAGGCAAAGCCTTATTTTTTTTTTTTTTTAAAGCCTGTCATGGGAAAAATAGTAGGATACTTCATTTTCTTGGCCAAGCTATTACAAACGGTATTTTAAAAACATTTACTTTCCAATTTTTCAACTGCTTATATCTGGTACATAGAAATACAATTGACTGCCCCTGTATTCTGCAATCTTCCGAAAGTCACTTAATAGTTTTATTAGGTCGTTTAGATTCCAGCTCTGACATTTTTAGAAAACCTCCTTCAGCCTTTATATCCTCATTTAAATAAACAGCATTTGTTACCACCCTTTTGGTCTGTTTCTGAGTCTGCTCTTGCTTTGTTTTCTCTGTATATTCCACATATAAATGAAACCATACGGCACTTGTCTTTGTCTGACTGACTTATTTCATTTAGCATAGTACCCTCCAGATCAGCGGTTCTCAACCTGTGGGTCGCGACCCCCACAAGAGTTACAAGGGGTCGCCTAAGACCATTGGAAAACACATATTTTTGATGGTCTTAGGAACCGAGACACCGCTCCTCTATCTGTCTCCAGGCGGGTCCGCACACATGCAGATATGCCCACATACGAGTACCCAGTATGATGACATCATCGCGCCAACCCCATCACATACACCCCATACAAATACAGGTGTATGTGACAGGGTTGGCGCCATAATGTAATTATGCGGACCAGCACACATGTGTAGAGAACAGCTACTGTGTAGAAAGCAGCTGCTGTGTTGAAAGCAGCTACTCTGTTAAAAGCAGCTACTGTGTTGAAAGCAGCAGTATTGGAGGTAAAATGACACTTCATGAATTATAATTACTGGGTAAATGTAAAATCATCAACTACTGCAAAAAAAACCATCTGTACCTTGGGAACTTAATCTGGATGCTGATCGGTCTTTTTATATTCACCTGTGGTTGATGTGAATACTGCCCCCTTGTGATAGTAACAGGTATGTAAAAAAAAACAACACAGAGAATGATAAATCATAAGAAACTTTAATGAACTGTATTAACAGAACTATGCCATGTATCATCTTTTGTATTATTAAAGCTATTGTTATATATTATTTTCATTAGCAAACCATCCCATGACAATGGATCATGTAGAGAAGAACGTTAAGGAAAGAAAATATAGTGAGGATTTTTTACAGTATGGTTTTACCTCAATAATTACAGCAGGAATTGAGAAACCGCAATGTGTTATTTGTTGTGAAGTTCTATCAGCCAAATATCTATGAAGCCGAACAAACTAAAACGCCATTTTGATAGCAAGCATCTGAGCTTTGCTGGGAAGGATACCAACTATTTTAGAAGCAAAGCTGATGGACTCAAGAAAGCCAGACTTGACACTGGTGGCAAGTACCACAAACAAAACGTAGCAGCCGTTGAAGTTTCATATTTGGTGGCACTCAGAATCGCCAGAGCTATGAAACCTCACACCATTGCTGAGGATTTACTGTTGCCAGCGGCCAAAGACATTGTTCGAGTTATGATCGGAGATGAATTTGTTATGAAATTGAGTGCAATTTCCTTATCTAATGACACTGTCCGCAGAAGAATAGATGACATGTCTACGGATATTCTTGATCAGGTAATCCAGGAAATTAAATCTGCTCCACTTCCAATATTTAGTATCCAGCTTGATGAATCTACAGGCGTTGCAAACTGTTCACAGTTACTGGTTTATGTGAGGTATATTAATGATGGCGACTTTAAAGATGAGTTTCTTTTTTGCAAACCTCTTGAAATGACAACTACTGCATGTGTTGTATTTGACACAGTTGGTTCATTTCTGAAAGAGCATAAGATCTCTTGGGAAAAGGTTTGTGGTGTTTGCACAGATGGTGCTCCAGCTATGCTAGGATGTCGATCTGGATTTCAACGTTTGGTACTGAATGAGTCACAAAAAGTCATCGGAACTCACTGTATGATTCATCGGCAAATATTAGCAATGAAGACGCTGCCACAAGAGTTACAAGGGGTAATAAAAAGCGTCATAAATTGTGTCAATTTTGTAAAGGTGAGCACTTTAAACAGTCAACTGTTTTCACAACTGTGCAATGAGTTGGATGCGCCAAACAATGCTCTGCTATTTCACACTGAAGTGAGATGGTTGTCGAGAGGAAAAATTTTAAAACGTGTTTTTAAGCTTTGTGATGAACTCAAAACATTTTTTAATCAGAAAGCAAGACCGCAGTTCGAAGCACTTTTCGGCGATAAAAGTGAACTGCAGAAAATAGCTTACTTGGTTGACATCTTTGCCATCTTGAATGAGTTAAATTTATCGCTGCAAGGACCAAATGCAACATGCCTCGATTTGTCTGAAAAGATCTGATCATTCCAAATGAAACTTCAGCTTTGGCAAAAAAAAATTGGATGAAAATAAAATTTACATGTTGTCTACCTTATCTGCTTTCTTTGAGGAACATGACATTGAAACAGACAAAAGGATTACGATGATAATTTCTGTGAAAGAACACTTGCACATGCTTGCAGACGAAATTTCATCGTACTTTCCAAATCTACCTGACATGCCATTTGTACTTGCCAGAAGCCCATTCACAGTCAAAGTTGAAGATGTTCCTAAGACAGCACAAGAGGAGTTCATTGAACTTATTAACAATGATGCAGCGAGAACTGATTTCTCTACAATGCCAGTTACAAAATTCTGGATCAAGTGTTTGCAGTTATATCCTGTTCTGTCTGAGAATGTGTTGCGCCTTCTTCTTCCATTTCCAACAACATATCTTTGTGAAACAGGGTTTTCCAGCTTGTTGGTTATCAAGTCTAAATACAGAAGTAGACTTGTTGTGGAAGATGATCTTCGTTGTGCTCTTGCAAAGACCGAGAATTTCTGATCTGGTGAGAAAGAAGCAATCTAAACCTTTGCACTGACGTTGGCTTTTTACACATACTGTTGCAAAATGTAGCAATGTAGTTTACTGTTGTTATATTAAGACTGTTACCCGTGCTACACCATGCTTCAAGACAAACTTTCATTTATTTGTAATTAGAAATAAATATTTCACAATATATAATTACATATTGTTTTTGTGATTAATCACTATGCTTTAATTATGTTCAATGTGTAACAATGAAAATACATCCTGCATATCAGATATTTACATTACGATTCATAACAGTAGCAAAATTAAAGGCATGAAGTAGCAACGAAAATAATTTTATGGTTGGGGGTCACCACAACATGAGGAACTGTAGTAAATGGTCATGGCAGTAGGAAGGTTGAGAACCACTGCTCTAGATTCAGAAGGGAGGGGGTGGGAGACAGGTGAAAAGAGGAAGGGGAATACAGTCAATAATACTGTGATAAGTTTGCATGGTGACAGATGATTACTAAAATTAGTGGGGTGATCAAACTGTAAGGTATGAAAGTTTCAAATCACTAGTTTTAGTTTCATTGTACACCTGATGTGTACCAACTATTCTTAAATAAAAATTCAAAGCATTTGTAAGAAATAAAAAATGATAAATCAATTAATGAGAGGAAAGAAATCCTCATAACATGTAGCATAGTGTCTGACCCGCAGCACTTATTAAATCCCTTCGTAGATTTCAGAGATTTTAGTATAAGTTTCAGCAATGTTGATGTGTCCCAAATCTTTACCTCTAGGCCTGACCTTTCTCCTAGGCTTGAGATCCTTATTCCCATTTATTTACTACTAGAGGCCTGATGCATGAAATTTGTGCAAGGGGCTCGGCCCTCGCAGCCCCAGCTGCCTCCGTTGTTCGCCGCCTTCTGTTCTAATTAGCATATCAGCTCTTTATTATGTAGGATATTTTAAACATGATTGGTACTTTATTTATTTAAAATTAATTTCTTTTCCAATTATAGTTAACATACAATATTATATTAGTTTCAGGTATACAACATAGTGATTAGACATTTATTTATCTTACAAAGTGATGTGACTGGTACTTTAGAAATGCAAGTACAAATCCTAAATCAAATAATAATATTTTGTAAGAATCACTGATAACTTTCCAAGATACTTTCAAATCTAGTCAGTTACTGAAACTTGTAATAAACACAGTAGCTAATATTTAACACTTACTTTGTGACAAATACTATGTCAAACATTTAATCCTCACAATTCTGTAAGTTACTATTATCTTTATTTTATAGTTGAGGAAACTGAGACAGAAGTTATATAACTTTCCTCAACAGTAACAATATCATAACCAAGGCAATCTACTTCTAGAAACAGTACTCTTAAACATAAATTATATTGTCTCTAATGTGTGGACTGTAGGATCCACTTAATTGTGGAGAGTGTAGCACTGGATGCTATTAGATGATATGTGGGGAACCCAAGAAATGTCTAATGTTCCATTAAAATAAACATCCCACCCTATGATATTCTTGAAAACAATAGGTGCAGAGAGGCCAGTGAAAAATGACAAATAAAATTATGATTTTGTTATTAGCTGAGATAATACTGAACACCTCAATTTACAGGTCTCTGATAGAGAGGGATGAAGAATGTGATAGGTTTAAGGTTTTAGAGAAGCCGTTAAACCCCCAACCCACTGGCTGACTCTCAGAGACTAAACACATTAGAGTGTATACAGTTCATCAGACTGAAAAGAGGTATAAGTGAGCTCTAACCATGTGTCTTCTCAGTCACAGGAAAAGAGGAAGTGGAAGACCAAGCTGTACTCATGACTGTGACCTTTTAGCTAGAGACCACCTAACTATAAGCCTAAACTACGTCTTAGAATATGATCCAAACACATTAGACATTTCTTTTCTTCGGGGAGGGGGTGGTGATGAGTAGAGAGCATGGTACAAAAATATCCACCAACCACTACACTGCCTCCATTATTTCTTTCTTTTTTGGGCGGGATAAACCTCACCCGAGGATATTTTTCCTTTGAGTTTTAGAGGGAGATAAACAGTGATGTGAGAGAAACACATCAATTGGTTGCTTCCCGCACACGCCCTGACCAGGGCTGGGGATCAAGCCTACAACCAAGGTACGTGCCCTTGACCGGAATCGAACCTGGCACCCTTCAGTCCACAGGCTGATGCTCTATCCACTGAGCCAAATCCAGCTAGGGCTCCATTGTTATTTCTAAAACCAATTTCTCCATCTATTCCCTATGCCATTATACCATTTTCAGCCACTGTTACCTCTTACCTAGACTTCAAGCACGACTATTCAGGGTATCTTGAATTACCCTGAATATATATACTAGAGGCCCGGTGCATGAAATTCGTGCGCAGGTACAGTCCCTAGGCCTGGCCTGCTATCAGGGCCATCTTCCTCAGCTACCCGCAGCCAGCCCTGCCCCCCGCCACCACCCACCCCCGGATCCCCGTTCTCCATAGGGTGATCGGTGCCTGATGACCGGGGGAAGGGACCAAGAGGTCGGCTGTTCCCGCCTACTCACTGGCCCAGCCCCTGCCACTGGAGGCCATCAGGTGATCGGAGCCTGCCGACTGAGGAAAGGTACCAAGAGGTGGTCAGTGCGCCTCATAGTGACTGGTCCAGCAGTCGTTCTGCCATTAGGGCCAATTTGTATATTACCCTTTCATTATATAGGATAGAGGCCTGGTGCATGGGTGAAGGCCAGCTGGCCTGCCCTGAAGGGGGCCCCGGATCGGGGTGGGGAGTCACCGCTGGGGGCAGGGCTGGCCTGGGTGAGGGGTTGCAGGCAGTTTGCAGGCCAGCCATGTCCCTGATTGGGGTGGGGCCGGCCTGGGCGAGGGGCCGCATCCGAAAGACGTCGGGTCTATCCATCTAATTAGCATATTACCATCTAATTAGCATATTACCCTTTTATTAGTCTAGATATTACTGCCAAGTTAATTACCTGAAATGTGGTTTCATCATGCCACCCCACATTGCTCACTGAAGTAAACATAAGCTCTATTCTGACACTAGAGGCCCGGTGCACGAAATTATGCATGGGGGGGGGGTCCCCTCAGTCTGGCTTGTGCCCTCTGACAGTCCGGGAGCCCTCGGGGAATGTGGGCCTAAGCCGGCAGTAGGACATCCTTAGTGCTGCCACAGAGGCGGGAGAGGCTCCCACCACTGCCGCTGCGCTCGCCAGCTGTGAGCCCAGCTTCTGGCTGAGCGGCGCTCCCCCTGTGGGAGCTCACTGACCACCAGGGGGCAGCTCCTGCTTTGAGCATCTGCCCCCTGGTGGTCAGTGGTTGTCATAGCGACCGGTCATTAGACTGTCAAGCTGAAACTGGCTCTCCGACATCCCCCAAGGGGTCCCAGATTGCGAGAGGGTGCAGGCCATGCTGAGGGACCTCACGGGTGCACTATTAGGGCTAGGGAAAGATGCAGGAGGTTGGCCAGCCGGGGAGGGACCGCAGGAGGACTCCGGGGCTTCTCTGGCCTATCTCACTCAGTCCCGATTGGCTGGACCCCAGCAGCAAGCTAACCTACCATCGGAGCATCTGCCCCCTGGTGGTTAGTGTACATCATAGCAAGTGGTTGAGTGGCCTTAGCATACCGTTAGCATATTATGCTTTGATTGGTTGAATGGCTGACTGGACGACCAGACAATTAGCATATTAGGCTTTTATTATATAGGATTCCATGCCTACCAAAATATGAAACTATCTCCTACTACCTGTACACTCCAAATCTGACTGAATTATCTAGTTTTCCTGACAATCCTTAAATTTTTCCCCCTTCTATATTTAGAAAGGCTTATGAAATATTTGTAATGCCCTTCTCTCATAGCTGCACATCCAAATACACACTTCAAATAAATGCGTGTTTCATATACTACCTCCTGTAAAAGGTCATTCTCAATTCTTTAAAATAGACATGGACATTTACAAACCACTATAGAATCCTTAAGATATGTAACAATTTGCTTTAAAATATAAATATGCATACATATTTATCCTTTTTGCTCTTTGGAAACAGAAATAGTTTTACATTTTAAAAATTCTTCTACAGAGTCATGCACAAAGGTTCAATGAATATTGAGCTGAATAATTTCTAGCCTACCATAGGAAAAATTTACAGATATTTTAGCATTTAATTAGTCCACATTCTACCAAAAAGAAATATGAGCACAACATACATATTTTTCTCCACCCTCTCCCCTGAAACCAGGTGGAGAGACAGGTTTCACTTTTGCCTTTCAATGTACACAGAATTCATAATATTGGTTCTCATTTAAAATATAAAAAAATGGAGAACCAAGATGGCAGCATAGGTAAACACCGGAGTTTGCTGCCTCGAACAACCACTTCAAAAACACAACTAAAAGACAGAAAGGACATCATCCAGAACCACAGAAAGGCTGACTGAGTGGAAATTCTACAACTAGAAGGAAAGAGAAAAGCATACCGAGACTCAGAGGAGGCGCAGTGCGGAAGTAAAATACTAAGGTGCGGAGTGCATGCGGAGCGGGCTGGAGGCTGAGGGCGCAGTTGTCGTTTTCAATCGGGAGGGAGTCTCAGGCTCTGAGCTCCAGTTCCAGGCGAGTCTCTAGGGACCCAGACTCATACGGGACTGTCTGGCATCGTTCGGAACCCGAGGGCAGCTTTCTCTCCGAGGGGCTTGCAGCAATTACTGGGACACTGAGAAGCAGAGCCTCTGAGGGCAAGACTGAGAGCAGCCATAACTGCTAGCCCCTCCCTGTTGATCCCGTGGGACCTGCCCCGCCCAAGCCCTGCAGGGAGGCTTTTGCTGGATAGCCTCAGGCAAAGGCTAGATTAGCACCTCCCTAGAGATCCAGGAGTCAGTAAGCCCAGAGGTCAGAGTGGGACCATCCAGTTTGCAGCTTCGTGGAACCATAAAAGACACACTCAGGGGGCAGACTCAGTGAGCACCAAAGCCCCATTGAAGCAAGTCTTGCCCCAGAGGGGTGTCTCCAGCACAGAAGTTCTCCCACTGCAGACACAGCTGATTCTCACAGCCAATGGGCCTGGAGGTCAATTCCTCCCAGTGATAACTACAACAATCAAGGCTTAATTACAACAAGACTGTGCACAAAGCCCACAAGGGGGTGCACCAAGAGTGTCTAGTTCAGGTAATTGGGACACTTAGCACAGAAAGGCACTCTATCGACACAGTGAAGCATAAAAAATGCCGAGACAAAGAAACAGGACACAAATGACAGAAATGGAGGAAAGCAAACTGCTGGATATAGAGTTCAAAACCACACTTTTAAGGTCTTTAAAGAACTGTCTAGGAGCCGCCGATAAATTTAGTAAGGCCCTCGAAAAGACTGGTGAGACCGCCGATAAATGTAGTGAGATCTTCAAGAAATCTAGTGAGACCCTCGATGTTGTGATAAAGAACCAACTAGATATTAAGCATACACTGACTGAAATAAGAATATTATACAGACCCCCAACAGCAGACCAGAAGATCGCAAGAATCAAGTCAAAGATTTGAAATACGAAGAAAGCAAAAAAAACCCACCGGAAAGCAAAATGAAAAAAGAATCCAAAAATACGAAGATAGTGTAAGGAGCCTCTGGGACAGCTTCAAGCGTACCAACATCCGAATTATAGGGGTGCCAGAAGAAGAGAGAGAGCAAGATATTGAAAACCTATTTGAAGAAATAATGACAGAAAACTTCCCCCACCTGGTGAAAGAAATAGACTTACAGGTCCAGGAAGCGCAGAGAACCCCAAACAAAAGGAATCCAAAGAGGACCACACCAAGACACATCATAATTAAAATGCCAAGAGCAAAAGACAAAGAGAGAATCCTAAAAGCAGCAAGAGAAAGAAAATCAGTTACCTACAAGGGTGTACCCATACGACTGTCAGCTGATTTCTCAACAGAAACTTTGCAGGCCAGAAGGGATTGGCAAGAAATATTCAGTGATGAATACCAAGAACCTACAACCAAGACTACTTTATCCAGCAAAGCTATCATTCAGAAGTGAAGGTCAGATAAAGAGCTTCACAGATAAGAAAAAGCTAAAGGAGTTCATCACCACCAAACCAGTATTATATGAAATGCTGAAAGGTATCCTTTAAGAAGAGGAAGAAGAAGAAAAAGGTAAAGATACAAATTTTGAACAACAAATACGCATTTTGAACAACAAATACGCATCTATCAACAAGTGAATCTAAAAATCAAGTGAATAAATAATCTGATGAACTGGTGATTGTAATAGAATCAGGGACAAAGAAAGGGAATGGACTGACTATTCTTGGGGGGGGGGGCGGGAAGAGATTGGATAATAATCGTGCACCTATGGATGAGGACAGTGGGTGGGGAGTGAGGGCGGAGGGTGGGGTGGGAACTGGGTGGAGGGGAGTTATGGTGGGAAAAAAGAGGAACCAATGTAATAATCTGAACAATAAAGATTTAATTTAAAAAATAAAAATAAAAAAAATAAAAAAATAAGACAAGCAATGTTAAACATTTGGAATTGACAGGGAAAAGACAAACAAGCCTAGGTTCATCCACATGTTAAAGAATTAAGGGAAGCAGAAACAGTTTACAGAATTGGGCTATGAACATTCAATTCTCACAGGGAAGAAGCACTCAGGGTGGTTAATTTCCATTATGTTCTATTATGCAATGGTAAAGGAAAATGAGTTTAGCTATATAGAATTTTACTTTATGTAAAACTAGAGGCCTGGTGCACAAAATTCATGCACGGGGGACGGGGGGGTTCCGGCTGCGCTCTCTCGTAATCCGGGACCCCTTTGGGGATGTTTGACTGCTGGTTTAGGCCCGATCCCTGCAGTCAGACATCCGGCAGTTGGACATCCCCCTTGAAATCCAGGACCCCTAACCGCTCGCCTGCCTGCCTGCCTGCTCGCCCCAACCACTCACCTGCCTGCCTGCCTGCTCACCCCTAACCGCTTGCCTGCCTGCCTGCCCACCCGCCCTTAACTGCTCACCTGCCTGCCTGCTCAATGGGTGTCATAGTGACCAGTCATTCTGGTCGTTCCGCCATAACGGTTGCTTAGGCTTTTATATATAGAGATTATGTAGGTACAAATTTATAGCATTTATTTGATGGTATCTGCAATTAAAAATTCATAAAAGTGTGTATAAAATGAAATCATTTATTTTTTAAAATAGATTTTTATTGATTTCAGAGAGGAAGGGGGAAGGATAAAGAGAGATAGAAACATCAACGATGAGAAAGAATCATTGCTTGGCTGCCTCCTGCACACCCCCTACTGGGGATTGAGTCTGCAACCCGAGCATGTGCCCTGACCAGGAATCGAACTGTGACCTGGTTCATTGGTTGATGCTAAGCCACTGAGTCACACTGGCTGGGCAAAATCATTTAATTTTTATAAATTTCATAAAAAGAGAAAAAGCTAGATTTTTTTTATAGTTCTATCCAAATGAACCCCCTAAATTACTATTGCTAATCTTTGTATTGAAAGTTCATGAAGCCCTAGCTGGTTTGGCTTAGTGGATAGAGCGTTGGCCTGTGGACTGAAAGGTCCCGGGTTCGATTCCGGTTAAGGGCACATGACCGGGTTGCAGGCTCAATCCCCAGTAGGGGGCATGCAGGAGGCAGCCGATCAATGATTCTCATCATTGATGTTTCTAGCTCTTTCTCCCTCTCCCTTCTTCTCTGAAATCAATAAAAATATATTTTTTTAAAAAGTTCATAAAAAATTTGAGTCATTTAATTCAAAATTGCTCTAGAATTGGGCTATCATCAAAGATGTATGTATGGTTTAAGGAGCCATAAACTTTTGCTATGCCTTGGTCTAACTTATTGTTTGTAAATACAGTATTACCTAAAATTTGGGGAATGAAAACTGGTACATAAGCCTGCATAAAATCAGTCAGAGCTCACAAATTTCTTATATATAAATGCTTAATATTTATGGGAGCTATTGATAGTAACGGGGAAGAGGTAGTTGCTATAATAAAAAGAGGCAGTATTGGCTATATTGGAGACTGAGTGGAAGTATACAGCAGTTAGCAACATGGAAAACTGGCTAATAAATCATTTGCTTTTAGAAACATTCAGTTCATCGTTCTAATTTTCAAAAATCAGAGATCAGCACTTCATTAAAAAACCAACTTAGATTTTATAAGTGCTATTACTTTGCGCTAAAAAAATATCTATGTTTACTATATACAAGGGACAGAATTTCACAACATACATTTCTCGTTTAAACATCTGTTGACTTATTTTTGGATCAAATGCAGAGTTTAACTATTGGCAAACGATGACGAATAAGAATAGACATGTTTTGTGGCATCAACATACAGAACATTCCATTCTCATAGATGACAGGCTATTAACCATACCTTGATTTTCCTGTAAACTACTTTGAAAAACTATTTCAAAGCTAACATTTCATTGTCATTTACAAGTACATGAGTTACTTTACAAGTTCATATATGGACAGCCTACCTGACTAGAATGATCTCGGTGCACATTTGCCCTAAGGCAGGGAGATATATTCTTTTGGGTATATTCTAACTCTGTGATTTTGGACAAAAAGAATTTTAGAAATGCTAGGCATCATTACGTGTAGAGTATCTATAAATAATCTAGCTAATAAAAATTCATATTTGGGGTCCCAATGAATTAAAAGAAAACATCTGAATTGTAATAATAGATATGTGGGTGTCACTTAAGTTTTGCTGATTAAAGGCACACTAACTCATTTCCTACTTCTTACAAATACATAGACTTTTCACTTGTAAAATGAAAACACATGTATATGTATTTTTTAAAATTATAAAAAATGCAAGGGAAATCCCAAAAATATAAATTATTATCAATGAAAATAAATAGTAGGTTGAGGAAAGGGACTGTCTTAGAGCACTTTATAACAGTGAATTATATAAGTGAATAACATAATTATATACATTGGCTATGTTTCTTCTTTCATTTAGAGTAACACACTTTTTATACTCTGGTTTCTCTTCAGATCGCATAAATCTTTCGCCTGACTTCTACCAAAGGAGAAACTAAATGAACACCTTTGTGGCAAATATCATAGGAATATACAGGTTACACAGAAACATTTATTAAGCCAGGAAGGGCTAAAAGTTTGCTCAATGAAAAGAAAAAGTAGAACAAAAATAATATATGAAATAGTCATTACTGAAGCATTCAAGATCTTATTTAATGAATCTCAACTGCAGTAAGGAAAAATTTATTGTATGTAGAAAAGAGTAACTAAATGGTCTATCAGCGGTTCTCAACCTGTGGGTCGCGACCATCGGAAAACACATATTGCATATCAGATATTTACATTACGATTCATAACAGTAGCAAAATCACAGTTATGAAGTAGCAACGAAAATAATTTTATGGTTGGGGGTCACCACAACATGAGGAACTGTATTAAAGGGTCGCGGCATTAGGAAGGTTGAGAACCACTGGATGAATCTAATATAGCTTACTTTAAATTTTTAAATTTTTAGTGTCTTAAAAATGTCCAACTCTATTTCTTTAACCTTCATGTCACTATTATGATGTTCTTATTACTAAAAGTCATGTAGGATGAGTTTTAGTTCATAATAAATGTCATGTCATATGATACAGAATTTAGAATCTCTAAGGTGTCATTTATTCAAGAATTAGTAATGTGCTAAATGTCACATTAGTAGGTTGAAAAATAATCCAACTTTATAGAATTTTAATCACTCCTAAAATAGATGACACCTTATAAAATTCAGGTTGGAAAATTTAAGAATAAAATGCTACTCTTATTGAAGGACCTGAATAAATATCAACTCAAATGACTTAAAAGGCCCTTCCCCAAAATACTTTTCCACATCCTAAATCCCTAGAACCTGTGAATATTACCTAATTTGAAAAAGGGTCTTTTGCAGATGTAGTTAAATTAAACATCTTTAGAGGAAGAGCCTCTCCTGGATTATTTGGGTGGGCCTTAAATGCAATCACGGGTACCCTTATAAGAGCCAGGCAGAGGAGAAGGCAGTGTGAAGACAGGCAGAGACTGGTCTGGAGAGTGAAGAAGAGACAGAGTGATGTGGCCACAAGACAAGACAAGCAACACCTGAATCCCCTATGGAAGGAAGCAAGGAACAGACTGGTCCTAGAACTTTTAAAGGGTGTGTTGCCCTACAGACACTGTGGTTTCATACTTCTGGCCTTTAGAACTGTGAGACAATATAAATTTCTTTTGCTTTAAGCCAGTGATTCTCAACCTTGGCTGCACATTAGAATCACCTGGGAATCTTTTTAAAATCCTGATTTCTGGGCTCCATCCTCCGGAAATTCTGTTTCTTTGTTACTACTGTTGTGGCCCCACCCCATAACAAAGAAACAGAATTTCTGGAGGATGAGGCCCAGAAATCAGGATTTTAAAAAGATTCCCAGGTGATTCTAATGTGCAGCCAAGGTTGCGAACCACTGCTTTAAGCCATCAAAGGTTGTGATAATTTATTATGGCTACCATAGGAAATTAACATAGTGCCATTCTGAATTTTGTTGCTGTTTTTAATATGTATATTGGAGAGCAAAAATGTACTTATTGTTGTTAACATAACACCACACATATTGTGCTTCATCTACTGTTTACTAATAGTGTGATATAATTGGTGGCACAATGAACAACTGGGATGGGAACGAAGAGAACAGATGTCTACTTCTAGCTCTGTTCCTAATCCTATCTAATAAAAGAGAAACATGGTAATTAGCCATACATCCGCTACCCTTCCCATTGGCTAATTAGTGAGATATGCAAATTAACTGCCAACCAAGATGGCGGCCGGCAGCCATGCACTGAAGTGAATAGGAGGCTTGCTTGCTCCAGTGACGGAGGAAGCCAAGTTCCCCGCCTGCCTTGCCGGCCTCTCAGCTGCAACTCTAAGCAACTATTTTGCAAATATAGAAGCTAAACAAAACCCCAGAAACCTGCTTTAGTCAGCCAGGCTTCAGCCAGCAGGACCGCAACATTGTTTCAAATACAGAAGGTAAACAAAGGCCAGAAACCTGCTTTCAGCAGCCAAGGCCTCAGAGCTGGAGCCGAGCCTCAGAGCTAAAGCTGGCCCAGAATAAAAAAAAAAAGAAAAAAAGGACAGGTTGGGAGTTTCAGTCACCCGCCAGCCTGAAAACGGCCCTCAGCCCCTCACCCAGACTGGCCAGGTACCCCAGTGGGGAACCCCCACCCTGATCCAGGACACCCTTCAGGGCAACCAGCCGGCCCCCACCCATGCACCAGGCCTCTATCCTATATAGTAAAAGGTAATATGCCTCCCAGCACCAGGATCAG
>NW_005871225.1:1739268-1741216 GCF_000147115.1 Myotis lucifugus | reverse complement strand
CAGTGCACAAATTTTTGTGCACCGGGCCTCTAGTAAGAGTATAACTGAGGACAAGTTATATAACCTCTTTAGATTTGCTTTCTCATTTGCAATATGAGCAGAATGTTTTCAGTGATACTTAAGTTCCTCCCAACTCTAAACTTTTAAAGTGTTAAAAATAATGAAGCACAGTGTAAAAATCATAATAAAAATAAGGAATATTAAAATATTAGCAATGGACAGGTTGGCCAACTGAGATCTTCCAGAAAAATTCAAGAATTGGCAATATGTAAAATTCTGCATAAAGTTTGTAGCTTTTAAAAACACCCATGTAGCTCTAATTGTATGTCCAGAAATGTGCGAGGCTTCATGTTTTATAATAGAAACAAAGCCTGTTTGATTTATAGAAAATAAACTACTACCTATTACATGGGCATTAAAAAAGTTAATGCATATAAATAGTTTAAATATTGCTAAGCATAGTACAAGATTAATAAATACTAACTTTATTATCTGAGATAAATCATCTTTTCTTCTTTTAAGTATCAGTAAAAATAGTTCATAACTATAGCTTTTTAAAAGTTAATGTTAAGAGGATTATTTAGTAACAAAACTTTAAAAAGTATAACTATCTGATTTTTATTCAGTGGTAACCATTTTTTTGCTCCACTAAAATATACACTTCCAATCAACCCTGTTTCCTTTTTACTGAAAGAACTTTTCATGAAGACTGTAATACTGAAGTATAATTTAGAAGCAGTCTCTAAAACTAGAAGTAATGTTCATCTAAATATGCCTGCCAAATTTAAAAATGTATTAGGAGTTAAATTGAAACATGCTGAAAATGACTCATTGTGGACCAGAATATACACTGTAGGAAATAAGAGCTCATTTACAAGTGGGAGAAATACACTCACACTTCATCTGTGGTAATTCTCTGGACTTTTCTTCCAGTAAACATCATATTTTAAAATGATCGTGGAAAATATCTTACTTTTAACTGAAATTTTTATGAGTTGACTTAGTCAGCTGGCATTCCAATTTTTTATACATATCTTTTTTTGGATGTGTATATATTTACCAAATGTAAATCTATGAAAATTTCCCCCAAAGCAACAGAGCAATGCTTTATTAAAAAAGCTATATAAACACACACATATCGTCTCTCTCCCTCTCTTTCTCTGATTCAATTCACATGCAAACCATCCAATGACGACTCTAGATTTCTAAGAAAGTATCCTAAAAAGTGTGCAGACATATAATATGCTCTCCTTCATTTACAAACATGATGTTACTGAGAAGTCACCAGGAGGGCATGTACTTGAGTGTTTTTTCTAGTAATACTACAAATTTGTACTGATTCTATCTACTCCCTCCACCTTGTGACCCAAAATTACACACTTGTGAGGCAGCTGGCTAGACTGAGAAAAGACCATGGAACTCACCTGTTCCACCCCCCTCAATCTCCTAAGGAGGTCTATAAGAATAATGAACCTGAAACCTTAGTGTTACTGCCAACATTCTCTCCAAACTAGTTAAGTGAGCCACACACTTAAATATATCTTGGATCATAACTTTAATGTGGCCTTAAGCTGGAATCAATCAAAAAGTGCTTTCAAATTCTAGTTTGCTTAATGTTTTTGAACTTTGTTTTCTTATTTCATCAATTATTTGTTGATCAGGAACTGCAGTAAACAATTCATTGAAGTATGTGTTCTGCTCCTCTTTACACAGAATTTTTTTTTTGCATTGTGTGTCCACTATACAAAATGAAATTTTATCTAGAAACTATCCCTAACCCCAAACTGTATTTTATAAACGTGACCATCGCCTCTGACAACAATTGAGCAGTGTGGGTGTGGGCTTGTAATCCAAAATAGGACAATAGAACTTTCTGTCTCAAAAATTTGATACAGAAAGGCTCTTGAGCAAATCCTCTTAAAAAATGTGTGTGTGTGTATGTGTATGT